>NC_092174.1:45561734-45574234 GCF_045791955.1 Oncorhynchus clarkii lewisi
GCATGGATAAACCTCTGTCCTTGTTCTGATATAAAACAATGAGACTAAGGTTCCTGCCCAAATGGCCCACTGTTCACTCATAGGGCCCCTGGTCAAAATCAGTGCACTGTAGGGAGCCATTTGGAACACAGTCCCGGACTAGGGCAGCCAAACATTTAGTCCCTCGTTCTGCAGATTAAAGACAGAGAGAGAGAGAAGAAAGCTGATGACGTCTCCAATTTGTCAGTCAGCTTCCAGGGTCGGTAGCAGCACTTCAACTATTTAAAAAAAATATATTTTTACCTTTATTTAACTAGGCAAGTCAGTTAAGAACAAATTCTTATTTTCAATGACGGCCTAGGAACAGTGGGGTTAACTGCCTTGTTCAGGGGCAGAACGACAGATTTGTTCCTTGTCAGCTCGGGGGTTTGAACTTGTTTCAAAATGTTTCCAGGCAGAGGCGGTCTGTCGTGTGTGTGTGGTGTGTGTGTTTGTGTGTGCGTGCGTCCGTACGTCGGTCTGGTGGGGACCTGGTAGAGGCCTGGTAGGGGCCTGGTGGGGGCCTGGTGGGGGCCTGGCGGGGACCTGGTGGGGGCCTGGTGGGGACCTGGTGGGGACCTGGTAGAGGCCTGGTAGGGGCCTGGTTGGGGCCTGGTGGGGGCCTGGCGGGGACCTGGTGGGGGCCTGGTGGGGACCTGGTAGGGGCCTGGTAGGGGCCTGGTGGGGGCCTGGTAGAGGCCTGGTAGGGGCCTGGTGGGGGCCTGGTGGGGGCCTGGTGGGGGCCTGGCGGGGACCTGGTGGGGGCCTGGTGGGGACCTGGTTGGGGCCTGGTTGGGGCCTGGTAGAGGCCTGGTAGGGGCCTGGTGGGGGCCTGGTGGGGGCCTGGCGGGGACCTGGTGGGGGCCTGGTGGGGACCTGGTAGGGGCCTGGTGGGGGGGGGGGGCTGGTGGGGGCCTGGTGGGGGCCTGGTAGATGCCTGGTAGAGGCCTGGTAGAGGACTGGGGGGGGTTAAATTGTATAAACAGCGCGGAGATCTAAAACAACGCAGCAGTAGAGTCAGAGAGTCATCAGCCAGAACACTGTGTCTGTGAGACAGGCTTCTAAATGATGTCCCAAAGGGCACCCTATTCCCTTCATAGTGCACTACAGCGCCCTGGTCAAAAGTAGTGCACTAAATAGGGAATAGCATTCCATTTGGGATTCAACTCTTAGTCAGAAGGTCATACTAAGATAGCCACTGACAAAGTGTTTCAGAACAGTTGGAAGACAGAGATAGTTAATTATTACACAGATTTCCCCCTCCGAGTCAGTAGCCATAGCAGTACATTGTAATGTATGTTCACTACCAAGCTGTTTTCAATTAGTTCTGAATTAGAGAGGGAGAGAGAGAGAGAGAGAGAGAGAGGAGTGTTATAGACAGAGAGAGAGAGAGGAGTGTTATAGACACAGAGAGAGAGAGAGAGAGAGAGAGAGGGACTTGCTTTGGCAATGTTAACACATGTTTCCCATGCCAATAAAGCCCCTTGAATTGAATTGAATTGAGAGAGTGAGAGAGATAGTGAGAGAGAGAGAGAGGGAGAGAGTGAGAGAGAGAGAGAGAGAGGAGTGTTATAGACAGCGAGAGAGAGAGAGAGGAGAGAGAGAGAGAGAGAGAGAGAGAGAGAGAGGGAGAGGGAGAGAGAGAGAGAGAGAGAGAGGGAGAGGGAGAGGGAGAGGGAGAGAGAGGGAGAGGGAGAGAGACATATTAAAGGTCAGGGTGAATTACCCCCACGGCAACGGGAGACTAGAAATAAGCATGTCTTTGTTAAGTACAACTCCATTTAGGGGTACAATGCAGAGGCCTTCATTTGACCACGAGCTACAGTGTATTGTAGAATGAGAACTTGATCAGACAGGGTCAATACTGTATTGCTGTTGGTTAAATAGGACTGAGTAGTTCTATTTGTCCCTGTGTTGATAACTCTACTTTAAATCTATCTCTAGACTGCGTGGTGTTTGTGTGAGTGTAGTGCGTGTCTGTGCGTGTGTGTTCGAGTAGAGTTGTTGTTTTGTTAACGACTTTGTAAAGATGCGTTCAACTGAAGGAACCTTGCTAGCCGATTTGTGATATCATAGGTTTTCTGATATAGGGTAGAGTACAGATCTAGAATGAGACTCTATTTCTATGGAGTAGAAGACCATGATGAGACTCTATGGAGTAGAATACCATGATGGGAATCTATGGAGTAGAATACCATGATGGAACTCTATGGAGTAGAATACCATGATGAGGCTCTATGGAGTAGAATACCATGACAAGGCTCTATGGAGTAGAATACCATGATGAGGCTCTATGGAGTAGAATACCATGATGAGGCTCTATGTAGTAGTGAACAGTGAATAGACTCTATTTCTATGGAGTAGAATACCATGATGAGGCTCTATGGAGTAGAATACCATGATGAGACTCTATTAGTAGAATACCATGCTGAGGCTCTATGGAGTAGAATACCATGATGAGGCTCTATGGAGTAATGAACAGTGAAGAGACTATATTTCTATGGAGTAGAATACCATGATGAGGCTCTATGGAGTAGAATACCATGATGAGACTCTATTTCTATGGAGTAGAATACCATTAAGAGGCTCTATGGAGTAGAATACCATGATGAGACTGTATTTCTATGGAGTAGAATACCATGATGAGGCTCTATGGAGTAGAATACCATGATGAGATTCTATAAAGTAGAATACCATGGTGAGGCTCTATGGAGTAGAATACCATGATGAGACAATATTTCTATGGCGTAGAATACCATGATGAGGCTCTATGGAGTAGAATACCATGATGAGGCTCTATGGAGTAGAATACTATGATGAGACTATATTTATATGGAGTAGAATACCATGGTGAGGCTCTATGGAGTAGAATACCATGACGAGACTCTATGGAGTAGAATACCATGATGAGACTCTATTTCTATGGAGTAGAATACCATGGTGAGGCTCTATGGAGTAGAATACCATGATGAGACTCTATTTCTATGGAGTAGAATACCGTGATGAGACTCTATGGAGTATAATACCATGATGAGACTCTATGGAGCAGAATACCATGATGAGACTCTATGGAGTAGAATACCATGACGAGACTCTATGGAGTAGAATACCATGATGAGACTCTATTTCTATGGAGTAGAATACCATGGTGAGGCTCTATGGAGTAGAATACCATGATGAGACTCTATTTCTATGGAGTAGAATACCATGATGAGACTATATTTCTATGGAGTAGAATACCACGATGAGACTCTATTTCTATGGAGTAGAGTACCATGACGAGGCTATATGGAGTAGAATACCATGATGAGGCTCTATGGAGTAGAATACCATGATGAGACTCTATGGAGTAGAATACCATGATGAGACTCTATTTCTATGGAGTAGAATACCATGGTGAGGCTCTATGGAGTAGAATACCATGATGAGACTCTATTTCTATGGAGTAGAATACCATGATGAGACTCTATGGAGTATAATACCATGATGAGACTCTATGGAGCAGAATACCATGATGAGACTCTATGGAGTAGAATACCATGATGAGACTATATTTCTATGGAGTTGAATACCATGATGAGACCTTAATCTTTTCTTTTTATTGTCCAGTCTGAGAAATGGCTTTTTCTTTGCAACTCTTTCTAGAAGGCCAGCCTCCCGGAGTTGGCTCTTCACTGTTGACGTTGAGACTGGTGTTTTGCGGGTACTATTTAATGAAGCTGCCAGTTGAGGTCTTGTTAGGTGTCTGTTTCTCAAACTAGACACTCTGATGTACTTGTCCTCTTCCTAAAGACCCTACCTTACCTTAGTCTCTGGGTAGATGTGGTGCAGCTGGGGATAGGCCTCAGAGATTAGATCCTCCTCTTCCTCCTCCTCCTCCTCCTTCAGTCTGTCTCCCCAAGCTCTGCAGGAGACACTTAAGCTTTGACCTCAACTGACTGTCTATCACTGTCTATCACTGCGGTTGTCCTAAAACTAGATGATGAGACTCTATTTCTATGGAGTGGAATACCATGATGAGACTCTATAGAGTAGATTACCATGATGCGACTCTATTTGTATGGAGTAGAATACAATGATGAGACTCTATTTCTATGGGGTAGAATACCATGACGAGGCTCTATGGAGTAGAATACCATGATGAGGCTCTGTTTCTATGGAGTAGAATACAATGATGAGACTCTATTTCTATGGAGTAGAATACCATGACGAGACTCTATGGAGTAAAATACCATGACGAGGCTCTATGGAGTAGAATACCATGATGAGACTGTATGGAGTAGAATACCATGACGAGACTCTATGGAGTAAAATACCATGACGAGGCTCTATGGAGTAGAATACCATGATGAGGCTCTGTTTCTATGGAGTAGAATACAATGATGAGACTCTATTTCTATGGAGTAGAATACCATGACGAGACTCTATGGAGTAAAATACCATGACGAGGCTCTATGGAGTAGAATACCATGATGAGACTGTATGGAGTAGAATACCATGACGAGACTCTATGGAGTAAAATACCATGACGAGGCTCTATGGAGTAGAATACCATGACGAGGCTCTATGGAGTAGAATACCATGACGAGGCTCTATGGAGTAGAATACCATGATGAGACTCTATGGAGTAGAATACCATGATGAGGCTCTATGGAGTAGTGAACAGTGAAGAGGCCACTCCAGGATGCTGGCCTTCTAGGCATAGTTCCTCTGTCCAGTGTCTGTGTTCTTTCGCTGATCTTAATCTTTTCTTTTTATTGTCCAGTCTGAGAAATGGCTTTTTCTTTGCAACTCTTTCTAGAAGGCCAGCCTCCCGGAGTTGGCTCTTCACTGTTGACGTTGAGACTGGTGTTTTGCGGGTACTATTTAATGAAGCTGCCAGTTGAGAACTTGTGAGGCGTCTGTTTCTCAAACTGACACTCTAATGTACTTGTCCTCTTGCTCAGTTGTGCATCGGGGCCTCCCACTCCTCTTTCTATTCTGGTTAGAGCCATCATCATCTTTACCATCATCCTCTCTATCATCATCCTCTCTTTCATCATCCTCTCTACCATCATCCTCTCTGCCATCATCCTCTCATCCATCATCCTCTCATCCATCATCCTCTCTACCATCATCCTCTCTACCATCATCCTCTCTCCCATCATCCTCTCTAACATCATCCTCTCTAACATCATCCTCTCTTCCATCATCCTCTCTTCCATCATCCTCTCTACCATCATCCTCTCTACCATCATCCTCTCTACCATCATCCTCTCTACCATCATCCTCTCTACCATCATCCTCTCTACCATCATCCTCTCTTCCATCATTTGTTTAACTCTTTTCCTTATGACGTTACTGTTGTTATGTTCTCCTAAACAGGAAGCTGGCTAAGAAGCGTAAGGAGACGTTGAGCAGTACTCGACAGGAGATGACAGTGATGGTTAACTCTATGGATAAGAGTTATACGGAGCAGGGGACAAACTGCGACGAGGCCTTGTCGTTCATGGACACTCACAGCCAAACCCTCAACACCAGGAGTGAGTGTACTCTCACACTCAATGGCCGTAGCGAGTGCACCCTCGCCGTCAATGGCAGAAGTAAGTATTCAGGAGTATTCAGGAGTCCAGGTTGCCCTATACACACATATATATATATATATATATATATTATGTTTACAAAAGTCCATTTGGTTTTCCTTATATAAAAACATTGTATATGAGTGCATGCAATTTTACCCTTGGCCTCAACGTCTATTCTGACAATCTTTAGTAAATAGCCTGGTACTGATAGCTGTCTGGACTTCTCTCCTGTCTAGTGGTCACTGGTCAACACATGCAGCCGCTCACCAGCCCTCTTAATCTCATTTACTTAATGCCCATGAAATTGACTTCAGTACAGCTACTAAACCTAAAACTGCACACAGTTAATAGCAACACATAACCATAAATAACATACAATCCTACAGCACCTCAGTCTCTGATTAGACCTAACAGCTCAGTCTGTAGGTTAGCTTCTCTCCAGCCCCCTTATAATCTAATGTAAATATATCTAATTATATATCTAATGATATATCTAATGTAGACCTATCTAATGTAGGTCTATGTAATGTAGATATATCTAATTATATATCTAATGTAGGACTATCTAATGTAAATATATCTAATGATATATCTAATGTAGGCCTATTTAATGTAGATACATCTAATGTAGATATATCTAATGTAGACCTATCTAATGTAGACCTATTTAATGTAGATATATCTAATGTAGACCTATCTAATGTAGACCTATTTAATGTAGATATATCTAATGTAGACCTATCTAATGTAGACCTATTTAATGTAGATATATCTAATGTAGATATATCTAATTTAGGACTATCTAATGATATATCTAATGTAGGCCTATTTAATGTAGATACATCTAATGTAGATATATCTAATGTAGACCTATCTAATGTAGACCTATTTAATGTAGATATATCTAATGTAGACCTATCTAATGTAGACCTATTTAATGTAGATATATCTAATGTAGATATATCTAATTTAGGACTATCTAATGATATATCTAATGTAGGCCTATCTAATGCCCATGAACTTGGTTTCAGTACAGTATGAACTGCAGCAACAGCAACCCTACACACCTCAGTGTCTTAACATCTAACACGCTACAATCCTTATGCTGATGTTGACTTCAATACAATAAGTACAGCTACATGGGTAGCTAATGACAGCATCTTACCCTGACATCACCCTAAATCCTAATAACAAAACCTAACCTAAACCTAAAGACCCTACCTTACCTTAGTCTCTGGGTAGATGTGGTGCAGCTGGGAATAGGCCTCAGAGATTACAACCTCCTCCTCCTCCTCTTCCTCCTCCTTCAGTCTGAGTCCCCAAGCTCTGCAGGAGACACTTAAGCTTTGTCCTCAACTGACTGTCTATCACTGTGGTTGTCCTAAAACTGATGAAGTCCTCATCCCTCTAATATTGCCTTGTTCACACCCCTCCCTCTCTGTCCAAAGCCTCTGTCCACCGTTATCTCTGTCCCTTTCCCAGTAATATTGCCCTACGGTCCTTGTCTCTCCTGTTCTAAAGCCTGAGCCCCCTGATTAAAAAAACCCAATCATATTTAATTTATTTCACCTTTATTTAACCAGGTAGGTCAACTGGCCTACCTGGTTAAATGAAGGTGAAATAAACATGTTTTTTTTTTTTTTTTTAAATCAGGGGGCTCAGGCTTTAGAACAGGAGAGACAAGGACCGTAGGGCAATATTACTGGGAAAAGGACAGAGATAACCGTGGACAGAGGCTTTGGACAGAGAGGGAGGGGTGTGAACAAGGCAATATTAGAGGGATAAGGACAGAGGCTTTGGACAGAGAGGGAGGGGTGTGAACAAGACAATATTACTGGGATAAGGACAGAGGCTTTGGACAGACAGGGAGGGGTGTGAACAAGACAATATTACTGGGATAAGGACAGAGGCTTTAGACAGACAGGGAGGGGTGTGAACAAGACAATATTACTGGGATAAGGACAGAGGCTTTAGACAGACAGGGAGGGGTGTGAACAAGACAATATTAGTAAACGTAAATTATGTTGTCCTACTGTTCTTGTCCCTCCTGTTCTCAAAGCCTGAGGTCCCCTAATATTGCCCTCCTGTTCCCAAAACCGGTCCAGAAGACCCTTCACCTCAGTTGTTGACTGTCTATTGGTGTCATTTAGATGTCTATATTAGATGGTGTTAGTCATCCCTGTAACTACATCCTCTGGCCCTAGATGGTGTTAGTCATCCTCTGGTCCTAGATGGTGTTAGTCATCCCTGTAACTACATCCTCTGGTCCTAGATGGTGTTAGTCATCCCTGTAACTACATCCTCTGGTCCTAGATGGTGTTAGTCATCCCTGTAACTACATCCTCTGGTTCTAGATGGTGTTAGTCATCCTCTGGTCCTAGATGGTGTTAGTCATCCTCTGGTTCTAGATGGTGTTAGTCATCCTCTGGTCCTAGATGGTGTTGGTCATCCTCTGGTTCTAGATGGTGTTAGTCATCCTCTGGTCCTAGATGGTGTTAGTCATCCCTGTAACTACATACTCTGGTCCTAGATGGTGTTAGTCATCCCTGTAACTACATCCTCTGGTTCTAGATGGTGTTAGTCATCCCTGTAACTACATCCCCTGGTCCTAGGAGAGGTCTGTGACATGGTGTTGGTACTAGATGGTGTTAGTCCTAGGTGACATGGTGTTGGTCCTAGAGGGTGTTGGTCATAGATTACATGGTGTTGGTCCTAGATGGTGTTGGTCTTAGATGGTGTTGGTCCTAGATGACATGGTGTTGGGTCTAGATGGTGTTGGTCCTAGATAGTGTTGGTCCTAGATAGTGTTGGTTCTAGATGGTGTTGGTCCTAGATGGTGTTGGTCCTAGATGACATGGTGTTGGTCCTAGATGGTGTTGGTCCTAGATGACATGGTGTTGGTCCTAGATGGTGTTGGTCCTAGATGGTGTTGGTCGTAGATGGTATTGGTCCTAGATGGTGTTGGTCCTATATGGTGTTAGTCCTAAATTGTGTTGGTCCTAGATGTTATTGGTCCTAGATGGTGTTGGTCCTAGATGGTGTTGGTCCTAGATGACATGGTGTTGGTCCTAGATGGTGTTGGTCCGAGATGGTGTTGGTCCTAGATGGTGTTGGTCCTAGATGGTGTTGGTCCTTGATGGTGTTGGTCCTAGATGGTGTTGGTCCTAGATGGTGTTGGTCCTAGATGACATGGTGTTGGTCCTAGATGGTGTTGGTCCTAGATGGTGTTGGTCCAAGATGACATGGTGTTGGTCCTAGATGACATGGTGTTGGTCCTAGATGACATGGTGTTGGTCCTAGATGGTGTTCGTCCTAGATGAGATGGTGTTGGTCCTAGATGGTGTTGGTCCTAGATAACATGGTATTGGTCCTAGATGGTATTGGTCCTAGATGGTATTGGTCCTAAGTGACATGGTATTGGTCCTAGATGGTGTTGGTCCTAGGTGACATGGTGTTGGGTCTAGATGGTATTTGTCCTAGATGACATGGTGTTGGTCCTAGGTGACATGGTGTTGGGTCTAGATGGTATTTGTCCTAGATGACATGGTGTTGGTCCTAGATGGTGTTGGTCCTAGATAGTGTTGGTCCTAGATGGTGTTGGTCCTAGATGGTGTTGGTTCTAGATGGTGTTGTTCCTAGATGACATGGTGTTGGTCCTAGATGGTGTTGGTCCTAGATGACATGGTGTTGGTCCTAGATGGTGTTGGTCCTAGATGGTGTTGGTCCTAGATGGTATTGGTCCTAGATGGTATTGGTCCTAGATGGTATTGGTCCTAAGTGACATGGTATTGGTCCTAGATGGTATTGGTCCTAAGTGACATGGTATTGGTCCTAGATGGTGTTAGTCCTAGGTGACATGGTGTTGGTCCTAGATGGTGTTGGTCCTAGGTGACATGGTGTTGGTCCTAGATGGTGTTGGTCCTAGATAGTGTTGGTCCTAGATGGTATTTGTCCTAGATGACATGGTGTTGGTCCTAGGTGACATGGTGTTGGGTCTAGATGGTATTTGTCCTAGATGACATGGTGTTGGTCCTAGATGGTGTTGGTCCTAGATAGTGTTGGTCCTAGATGGTGTTGGTCCTAGATGGTGTTGGTCCTAGATGGTGTTGGTCCTAGATGACATGGTGTTGGTCCTAGATGGTGTTGGTCCTAGATGGTATTGGTCCTAGGTGACATGGTGTTGGTCCTAGATGACATGGTGTTGGTCCTAGATGGTGTTGGTCCGAGATGGTGTTGGTCCTAGATGGTGTTGGTCCTAGATGGTGTTGGTCCTTGATGGTGTTGGTCCTAGATGGTGTTGGTCCTAGATGGTGTTGGTCCTAGATGACATGGTGTTGGTCCTAGATGGTGTTGGTCCTAGATGGTGTTGGTCCAAGATGACATGGTGTTGGTCCTAGATGACATGGTGTTGGTCCTAGATGACATGGTGTTGGTCCTAGATGGTGTTCGTCCTAGATGAGATGGTGTTGGTCCTAGATGGTGTTGGTCCTAGATAACATGGTATTGGTCCTAGATGGTATTGGTCCTAGATGGTATTGGTCCTAAGTGACATGGTATTGGTCCTAGATGGTGTTGGTCCTAGGTGACATGGTGTTGGGTCTAGATGGTATTTGTCCTAGATGACATGGTGTTGGTCCTAGGTGACATGGTGTTGGGTCTAGATGGTATTTGTCCTAGATGACATGGTGTTGGTCCTAGATGGTGTTGGTCCTAGATAGTGTTGGTCCTAGATGGTGTTGGTCCTAGATGGTGTTGGTTCTAGATGGTGTTGTTCCTAGATGACATGGTGTTGGTCCTAGATGGTGTTGGTCCTAGATGACATGGTGTTGGTCCTAGATGGTGTTGGTCCTAGATGGTGTTGGTCCTAGATGGTATTGGTCCTAGATGGTATTGGTCCTAGATGGTATTGGTCCTAAGTGACATGGTATTGGTCCTAGATGGTATTGGTCCTAAGTGACATGGTATTGGTCCTAGATGGTGTTAGTCCTAGGTGACATGGTGTTGGTCCTAGATGGTGTTGGTCCTAGGTGACATGGTGTTGGTCCTAGATGGTGTTGGTCCTAGATAGTGTTGGTCCTAGATGGTATTTGTCCTAGATGACATGGTGTTGGTCCTAGGTGACATGGTGTTGGGTCTAGATGGTATTTGTCCTAGATGACATGGTGTTGGTCCTAGATGGTGTTGGTCCTAGATAGTGTTGGTCCTAGATGGTGTTGGTCCTAGATGGTGTTGGTCCTAGATGGTGTTGGTCCTAGATGACATGGTGTTGGTCCTAGATGGTGTTGGTCCTAGATGGTATTGGTCCTAGGTGACATGGTGTTGGTCCTAGATGACATGGTGTTGGTCCTAGATGACATGGTGTTGGTCCTAGATGGTGTTGGTCCTAGATGGTATTGGTCCTAGGTGACATGGTGTTGGTCCTAGATGACATGGTGTTGGTCTTAGACGACATGGTGTTGGTCCTAGATGGTGTTGGTCCTAGATTGTGATGGTCCTTGATGGTGTTGGTCCTAGATGGTGTTGGTCCTAGATGGTGTTGGTCCTAGATGACATGGTGTTGGTCCTAGATGGTGTTGGTCCTAGATGGTGTTGGTCCAAGATGACATGGTGTTGGTCCTAGATGACATGGTGTTGGTCCTAGATGACATGGTGTTGGTCCTATATGACATGGTGTTGGTCCTAGATTGTGTTGGTCCTAGATGGTGTTGGTCCTAGATGACATGGTGTTGGTCCTAGATGACATGGTATTGGTCCTAGATGGTGTTGGTCCTAGATGGTGTTGGTCCTAGATGGTGTTGGTCCTATATGACATGGTGTTGGTCCTAGATGGTGTTGGTCCTAGAGGGTGTTGGTCCTAGATGGTGTTGTTCCTAGATGGTGTTGTTCCTAGATGGTGTTGGTCCTAGATGGTGTTGGTCCTAGAGGGTGTTGGTCCTAGATGGTGTTGGTCCTAGATGGTGTTGTTCCTAGATGGTGTTGTTCCTAGATGGTGTTGGTCCTAGATGGTGTTGGTCCTAGATGGTATTGGTCCTAGGTGACATGGTGTTGGTCCTAAACTACCACACTAAATTACTACTAAGCTACTAAGATTATATGATTCACATAAATTATATTCATGTTCAATGATTATGTTGAGATTCTATAACTATATAATTGACGATTGTTTATTTTCTGTCTCTAGCTGTGTTGTCCCCTTCCTCCTTCACCCTGAATAAGTCTAATACCCTCAGTTCAACGCTCCCCAAGTCCTACTACCCAGGTAAACACTTTTAAACACACACCATTCTGTTACTATATATTATACTCACGGTAGATAGTAGAGATTACAAGTCAATGGTTGGAAAATAGTACCTAGCGATGAGCTGACAAGAGTGTTTATCTTCTAACCTTTAAACCTAGGTCGTTGTTGGATCAATCATTTCAGTAAACATACTCTTTATGAAGGCTATATTTGTGCCTTTCCATATCAACAGTCCACAGAGTCTCTTTGTGTGAGATGTAATAGTTCTTATGTCTGCGGCTATAAGCCTATATTCTTCTGTCTATTCTTCTTCTAGCCTCGGTCTATAATCACATTCACTGTGCTCTGTTATTTAATTCTTATCTCCTATTCTTTTATTTACCTCTATTTTCTCTCTCTCTTCTTCCTCCAATCTCTGCACTTGTTTTTTTTTGGGGGGGGGGGGTTTATGACCAGATCCCTTTGTGCCAACTGCTATCTTAGGTGAGACAAATCTTCTTTTACCACTATTCTCATTTCCGCTGTGAGTTTTATTATGGAATTTGCCATTTAACTTGCTTATATTTTAAGCCTTTATATATATAAAATATACACACTACCGTTCAAAAGTTTAGGGTCACTTGTCCTTGTTTTTGAAAGAAAAGCTACATTTTTTTAAAACATTAAAATAACATTGA
>NC_092174.1:45579234-45604234 GCF_045791955.1 Oncorhynchus clarkii lewisi
TATAAACAGAGAGAGGGAGAGAGAGATCAACCACCTCTATAAACAGAGAGAGAGAGAGCGAGAGCTAGAAAGAGATCAATCACTTATATAAACAGAGAGAGAGAGAGAGAGAGAGATCAACCACTTGTATAAACAGAGAGAGAGAGAGAGAGATCAACCACCTCTATAAACAGAGAGAGAGAGAGAGAGATCAACTACTTATATAAACAGAGAGAGAGAGAGAGAGAGAGATCAACCACTTGTATAAACAGAGAGAGAGAGAGAAAGAGATCAACCACTTGTATAAACAGAGAGAGAGAGACAGATCAATTACTTATATAAACAGAGAGGGAGAGAGAGAGAGATCAACCACTTATATAAACAGAGAGAGAGAGAGAGAGAGATCAACCACTTATATAAACAGAGAGAGAGAGAGAGAGATCAACCACTTGTATAAACAGAGAGAGAGAGAGAGAGAGAGAGAGAGATCAACCACGTATATAAACAGAGACAGAGAGAGAGAGAGAGATCAACCACTTGTATAAACAGAGAGAGAGAGAGAGAGAGAGAGATCAACCATGTAT
Source organism: Oncorhynchus clarkii lewisi (assembly GCF_045791955.1). Taxonomy (NCBI): domain Eukaryota; kingdom Metazoa; phylum Chordata; class Actinopteri; order Salmoniformes; family Salmonidae; genus Oncorhynchus; species Oncorhynchus clarkii. The sequence goes on from NC_092174.1 coordinate 45,579,798, forward strand.
ATAAACAGAGACAGAGAGAGAGAGAAAGAGAGATCAACCACTTAAATAAACAGAGAGAGAGAGATCATCCACTTATATAAACAGAGAGAGAGGGAGAGAGAGAGATCAACCACTTATATAAACAGAGACAGAGAGAGAGAGAGATCAACCACTTATATAAACAGAGAGAGAGAGAGAGATCAACCACTTATATAAACAGAGAGAGGGAGAGAGAGAGAGATCAACCACTTATATAAACAGAGAGAGAGATCAACCACTTATATAAACAGAGAGAGGGAGAGAGAGATCAACCACCTCTATAAACAGAGAGAGAGAGAGCGAGAGCTAGAAAGAGATCAATCACTTATATAAACAGAGAGAGAGAGAGAGAGAGAGAGAGATCAACCACTTATATAAACAGAGAGAGGGAGAGAAAGATCAACCACCTCTATAAACAGAGAGAGAGAGAGAGAGAGATCAACCACTTATATAAACAGAGAGAGAGAGAGAGAGAGAGATCAACCACTTATATAAACAGAGAGAGAGAGAGAGAGATCAACCACTTGTATAAACAGAGAGAGAGAGAGAGAGAGAGAGAGAGAGATCAACCACGTATATAAACAGAGACAGAGAGAGAGAGAGAGAGAGATCAACCACTTAAATAAACAGAGAGAGAGTGATCATCCACTTATATAAACAGAGAGAGAGGGAGAGAGAGAGATCAACCACTTATATAAACAGAGACAGAGAGAGAGAGAGATCAACCACTTATATAAACAGAGAGAGGGAGAGAGAGAGATATCAACCACTTATATAAACAGAGAGAGAGATCAACCACTTATATAAACGCAGAGAGAGAGATCAACCACTTATTTCAACAGAGAGAGAGAGAGTTCAACCACTTATATAAACAGAGGGAGAGAGAGAGAGAGATCAACCACTCTATAAACAGAGAGAGAGAGATCAACCACTCTATAAACAGAGAGAGAGAGAGAGATCAACCACTTATATAAACAGAGAGAGGGAGAGAGATCAACCACTCATAAAAACGCAGAGAGAGAGATCAACCATTTATATAAACAGAGAGAGAGAGAGAGATCAACCACTTATATAAACAGAGAGAGAGAGAGATTAACCACTTATTTCAACAGAGAGAGAGAGAGAGATCAACCACTTATATAAACAGAGAGAGAGAGAGAGAGAGATCATCCACTTATATAAACAGAGGGAGAGAGAGAGATCAACCACTTATATAAACAGAGAGAGAGAGAGAGAGATCAACCACTTATATAAACAGAGAGAGGGAGAGAGAGAGAGATCAACCACTTATATAAACAGAGGGAGAGAGAGATCAACCACTTATATAAACAGAGAGAGAGAAAGAGAGAGATCATCCATTTATATAAACAGAGGGAGGGAGAGAGGGAAAGAGAGAGGGGAAGAGAGGGAGAGTTGAAGAAGAGAGGGAAGAGATGGACAGAGAGAGAACTGTAACTTCTATGATAGCTGACTGTAACTGCTCTGATAGCTAGCTGTTGGCTAACTGCTCTGATAGCTAGCTGTTGTCTAACTGTCTAAGTGCTCTGATAGCTAACTGTTGTCTAACTGCTCTGATAGCTAGCTGTTGGCTAACTGCTCTGATAGCTAACTGTTGGCTAACTGCTCTGATAGCTAGCTGTTGGCTAACTGCTCTGATAGCTAGCTGTTGGCTATCTGCTCTGATAGCTATCTGTTGGCTAACTGCTCTGATAGCTAGCTGTTGGCTAACTGCTCTGATAGCTAACTGTTGGCTAACTGGTCTGATAGCTAGCTGTTAGCTAACTGCTCTGATAGCTAAATGTCTAACTGCTCTGATAGCTATCTGTTGGCTAACTGCTCTGATAGCTAGCTTTTGGCTAACTGTCTAACTGCTCTGATAGCTAGCTGTTGGCAAACTGCTCTGATAGCTAATTGTTGGCTGACTGTAACTGCTCTGATAGCTAGCTGTTGGCTAACTGCTCTGATAAGTAGCTGTTGGCTAACTACTCTAATAGCTAGCTGTTGGGTAACTGCTCTGATAAGCAGCTGTTGGCTAACTACTTTGATAGCTAGCTGTTGGCTAACTGCTCTGATAGCTAGCTGTTGGCTAACTGCTCTGATAAGTAGCTGTTGGCTAACTACTCTGATAGCAAGCTGGTGGCTAACTGCTCTGATAGCTAGCTGTTCTGTTAGCTAACTGCTCTGATAGCTAGAGCTAGTGACCTACTTGGTGTTGTTGTTTTGCCGCCATGCACTCTTCTGTTTATTCCTCCTCTTCCATGATAAAATAGAATAATAAAACCATTTAGTTTTCTCATTAATTATTAGTAGCCTTTGTTGAAAGAGGAATGGAGGTGGGGGGGGGGAGCGGGGGGACGAGAGACGCCTGAAGTATAGGCATATACACTGAACTGCACCATCTAGAAAAGTAGAGCGCTTGTATTTATTTTTGACTAGCTATAGCTTTTGGGGAAAACATGATAATAACAACAATTATATGTGGGGCAGTAGTGGTAATGAACGACCTGAGGCAACAAGGACACACACAAATAAGCAACACAACATGGTTTTAGATGTTTACCACATATCTCAAGTGAAGCATAAAAAAAACATTACTTCTCAACCTCCACAACGCCACTTTTAAGGCTGATTCTAGCCTGATTCTACCATGAAACCAAGATAATGCCTGTCATGGTAACCGTGTTGACAGTTAGCGTTAGCTTCAGAAGTAATGAAGCATGTAGCCATTAGCGCTAGCTGGTTGAGAGCCAGGCAAGGCAGGCTGGCTGGAAAAGGTTATCTGTTTTTAGGAGTGACAGTTTGAGTTAGCATATTGGGAGTTGATGATCATTTAATGTGAGTGATTAGTACAAACCCCACATATCATCTTGTTCATTTCATCACAGACTTTATTTTGTATCATGTCACCCTAAATGCGTTCAGCACATGATAAACATGTGCCTTTAAAATTTACTTGAAAATTAGAATCACTAATATTTCAATATTAAAAAACTATTTAATTTCAGGAGTGAGGCCAATAACTATTTATTTTTTTCCCTTTCTGACCCCTTGAAATCCATTCTGTCCCCTTGAAATCCATTCTGTCCCCTTGAAATCCATTCTGTCCCCTTGAAATTCATTCTGTCCCCTTGAAAGAGATTCTGTCCCCTTTGTAAGCCATTCTGTCCCCTTGAAAGCCATTATGTCCACTTAAAATCCATTCTGTTTGTGCTTTGTACTTTTAAGTATGTCTTGCTCTGTTGAAATGGCCTGCCCTAAATTTGTCAACCAATAAAGCAGAATAGACTTTTCTTTGACCAGGCCTTACTGATTAAACAGCAGACGGCTGTGACCTAACTAACAGTAGCCCAACACACTACCGGTGACTGTGACCTAACTAACAGTAGCCCAACACACTACCGGTGACTGTGACCTAACTAACAGTAGCTCTACACACTACCGGTGACTGTGACCTAACTAACAGTAGCTCAACACACTACCGATGACTGTGACCTAACTAACAGTAGCTCGACACACTACCGGTGACTGTGACCTAACTAACAGTAGCTCGACACACTACCGGTGACTGTGACCTAACTAACAGTAGCTCGACACACTACCGGTGACTGTGACCTAACTAACAGTAGCCCGACACACTACCGGTGACTGTGACCTAACTAACAGTAGCTCGACACACTACCGGTGACTGTGACCTAACTAACAGTAGCTCAACACACCACCGGTGACTGTGACCTAACTAACAGTAGCTCGACACACTACCGGTGACTGTGACCTAACTAACAGTAGCTCTACACACTACCGGTGACTGTGACCTAACTAACAGTAGCCCAACACACTACCGGTGACTGTGACCTAACTAACAGTAGCTCTACACACTACCGGTGACTGTGACCTAACTAACAGTAGCCCAACACACTACCGGTGACTGTGACCTAACTAACAGTAGCTCGACACACTACCGGTGACTGTGACCTAACTAACAGTAGCTCGACACACTACCGGTGACTGTGACCTAACTAACAGTAGCTCTACACACTACCGGTGACTGTGACCTAACTAACAGTAGCCCAACACACTACCGGTGACTGTGACCTAACTAACAGTAGCTCTACACACTACCGGTGACTGTGACCTAACTAACAGTAGCCCAACACACTACCGGTGACTGTGACCTAACTAACAGTAGCGCGACACACTACCGGTGACTGTGACCTAACTAACAGTAGCTCGACACACTACCGGTGACTGTGACCTAACTAACAGTAGCTCTACACACTACCGGTGACTGTGACCTAACTAACAGTAGCTCTACACACTACCGGTGACTGTGACCTAACTAACAGTAGCTCGACACACTACCGGTGACTGTGACCTAACTAACAGTAGCTCGACACACTACCGGTGACTGTGACCTAACTAACAGTAGCTCTACACACTACCGGTGACTGTGACCTAACTAACAGTAGCTCTACACACTACCGGTGACTGTGACCTAACTAACAGTAGCCCAACACACTACCGGTGACTGTGACCTAACTAACAGTAGCTCAACACACTACCGGTGACTGTGACCTAACTAACAGTAGCCCGACACACTACCGGTGACTGTGACCTAACTAACAGTAGCCCAACACACTACCGGTGACTGTGACCTAACTAACAGTAGCTCGACACACTACCGGTGACTGTGACCTAACTAACAGTAGCCCAACACACTACCGGTGACTGTGACCTAACTAACAGTAGCTCGACACACTACCGGTGACTGTGACCTAACTAACAGTAGCTCTACACACTACCGGTGACTGTGACCTAACTAACAGTAGCTCGACACACTACCGGTGACTGTGACCTAACTAACAGTAGCTCAACACACCACCGGTGACTGTGACCTAACTAACAGTAGCTCGACACACTACCGGTGACTGTGACCTAACTAACAGTAGCTCTACACACTACCGGTGACTGTGACCTAACTAACAGTAGCCCAACACACTACCGGTGACTGTGACCTAACTAACAGTAGCTCTACACACTACCGGTGACTGTGACCTAACTAACAGTAGCCCAACACACTACCGGTGACTGTGACCTAACTAACAGTAGCTCGACACACTACCGGTGACTGTGACCTAACTAACAGTAGCTCGACACACTACCGGTGACTGTGACCTAACTAACAGTAGCTCTACACACTACCGGTGACTGTGACCTAACTAACAGTAGCCCAACACACTACCGGTGACTGTGACCTAACTAACAGTAGCTCTACACACTACCGGTGACTGTGACCTAACTAACAGTAGCCCAACACACTACCGGTGACTGTGACCTAACTAACAGTAGCTCGACACACTACCGGTGACTGTGACCTAACTAACAGTAGCTCGACACACTACCGGTGACTGTGACCTAACTAACAGTAGCTCTACACACTACCGGTGACTGTGACCTAACTAACAGTAGCTCTACACACTACCGGTGACTGTGACCTAACTAACAGTAGCTCGACACACTACCGGTGACTGTGACCTAACTAACAGTAGCTCGACACACTACCGGTGACTGTGACCTAACTAACAGTAGCTCTACACACTACCGGTGACTGTGACCTAACTAACAGTAGCTCGACACACTACCGGTGACTGTGACCTAACTAACAGTAGCTCTACACACTACCGGTGACTGTGACCTAACTAACAGTAGCTCGACACACTACCGGTGACTGTGACCTAACTAACAGTAGCTCAACACACCACCGGTGACTGTGACCTAACTAACAGTAGCTCGACACACTACCGGTGACTGTGACCTAACTAACAGTAGCTCTACACACTACCGGTGACTGTGACCTAACTAACAGTAGCCCAACACACTACCGGTGACTGTGACCTAACTAACAGTAGCTCTACACACTACCGGTGACTGTGACCTAACTAACAGTAGCCCAACACACTACCGGTGACTGTGACCTAACTAACAGTAGCTCGACACACTACCGGTGACTGTGACCTAACTAACAGTAGCTCGACACACTACCGGTGACTGTGACCTAACTAACAGTAGCTCTACACACTACCGGTGACTGTGACCTAACTAACAGTAGCCCAACACACTACCGGTGACTGTGACCTAACTAACAGTAGCTCTACACACTACCGGTGACTGTGACCTAACTAACAGTAGCCCAACACACTACCGGTGACTGTGACCTAACTAACAGTAGCTCGACACACTATCGGTGACTGTGACCTAACTAACAGTAGCTCGACACACTACCGGTGACTGTGACCTAACTAACAGTAGCTCTACACACTACCGGTGACTGTGACCTAACTAACAGTAGCTCTACACACTACCGGTGACTGTGACCTAACTAACAGTAGCTCGACACACTACCGGTGACTGTGACCTAACTAACAGTAGCTCGACACACTACCGGTGACTGTGACCTAACTAACAGTAGCTCTACACACTACCGGTGACTGTGACCTAACTAACAGTAGCTCTACACACTACCGGTGACTGTGACCTAACTAACAGTAGCCCAACACACTACCGGTGACTGTGACCTAACTAACAGTAGCTCTACACACTACCGGTGACTGTGACCTAACTAACAGTAGCCCAACACACTACCGGTGACTGTGACCTAACTAACAGTAGCTCGACACACTACCGGTGACTGTGACCTAACTAACAGTAGCTCTACACACTACCGGTGACTGTGACCTAACTAACAGTAGCCCAACACACTACCGGTGACTGTGACCTAACTAACAGTAGCCCAACACACTACCGGTGACTGTGACCTAACTAACAGTAGCTCGACACACTACCGGTGACTGTGACCTAACTAACAGTAGCTCGACACACTACCGGTGACTGTGACCTAACTAACAGTAGCTCGACACACTACCGGTGACTGTGACCTAACTAACAGTAGCTCTACACACTACCGGTGACTGTGACCTAACTAACAGTAGCTCTACACACTACCGGTGACTGTGACCTAACTAACAGTAGCCCGACACACTACCGGTGACTGTGACCTAACTAACAGTAGCCCAACACACTACCGGTGACTGTGACCTAACTAACAGTAGCTCGACACACTACCGGTGACTGTGACCTAACTAACAGTAGCCCAACACACTACCGGTGACTGTGACCTAACTAACAGTAGCTCGACACACTACCGGTGACTGTGACCTAACTAACAGTAGCTCTACACACTACCGGTGACTGTGACCTAACTAACAGTAGCTCGACACACTACCGGTGACTGTGACCTAACTAACAGTAGCTCAACACACCACCGGTGACTGTGACCTAACTAACAGTAGCTCGACACACTACCGGTGACTGTGACCTAACTAACAGTAGCTCTACACACTACCGGTGACTGTGACCTAACTAACAGTAGCCCAACACACTACCGGTGACTGTGACCTAACTAACAGTAGCTCTACACACTACCGGTGACTGTGACCTAACTAACAGTAGCCCAACACACTACCGGTGACTGTGACCTAACTAACAGTAGCTCGACACACTACCGGTGACTGTGACCTAACTAACAGTAGCTCGACACACTACCGGTGACTGTGACCTAACTAACAGTAGCTCTACACACTACCGGTGACTGTGACCTAACTAACAGTAGCCCAACACACTACCGGTGACTGTGACCTAACTAACAGTAGCTCTACACACTACCGGTGACTGTGACCTAACTAACAGTAGCCCAACACACTACCGGTGACTGTGACCTAACTAACAGTAGCTCGACACACTACCGGTGACTGTGACCTAACTAACAGTAGCTCGACACACTACCGGTGACTGTGACCTAACTAACAGTAGCTCTACACACTACCGGTGACTGTGACCTAACTAACAGTAGCTCTACACACTACCGGTGACTGTGACCTAACTAACAGTAGCTCGACACACTACCGGTGACTGTGACCTAACTAACAGTAGCTCGACACACTACCGGTTGACTGTGACCTAACTAACAGTAGCTCTACACACTACCGGTGACTGTGACCTAACTAACAGTAGCTCTACACACTACCGGTGACTGTGACCTAACTAACAGTAGCCCAACACACTACCGGTGACTGTGACCTAACTAACAGTAGCTCTACACACTACCGGTGACTGTGACCTAACTAACAGTAGCCCAACACACTACCGGTGACTGTGACCTAACTAACAGTAGCTCGACACACTACCGGTGACTGTGACCTAACTAACAGTAGCTCTACACACTACCGGTGACTGTGACCTAACTAACAGTAGCCCAACACACTACCGGTGACTGTGACCTAACTAACAGTAGCTCGACACACTACCGGTGACTGTGACCTAACTAACAGTAGCTCGACACACTACCGGTGACTGTGACCTAACTAACAGTAGCTCTACACACTACCGGTGACTGTGACCTAACTAACAGTAGCTCGACACACTACCGGTGACTGTGACCTAACTAACAGTAGCTCGACACACTACCGGTGACTGTGACCTAACTAACAGTAGCTCTACACACTACCGGTGACTGTGACCTAACTAACAGTAGCTCTACACACTACCGGTGACTGTGACCTAACTAACAGTAGCTCAACACACTACCGGTGACTGTGACCTAACTAACAGTAGCCCAACACACTACCGGTGACTGTGACCTAACTAACAGTAGCTCGACACACTACCGGTGACTGTGACCTAACTAACAGTAGCCCAACACACTACCGGTGACTGTGACCTAACTAACAGTAGCCCAACACACTACCTACCGGTGACTGTGACCTAACTAACAGTAGCTCTACACACTACCGGTGACTGTGACCTAACTAACAGTAGCCCAACACACTACCGGTGACTGTGACCTAACTAACAGTAGCTCTACACACTACCGGTGACTGTGACCTAACTAACAGTAGCCCAACACACTACCGGTGACTGTGACCTAACTAACAGTAGCTCTACACACTACCTACCGGTGACTGTGACCTAACTAACAGTAGCCCAACACACTACCGGTGACTGTGACCTAACTAACAGTAGCTCAACACACTACCGGTGACTGTGACCTAACTAACAGTAGCTCTACACACTACCTACCGGTGACTGTGACCTAACTAACAGTAGCCCAACACACTACCGGTGACTGTGACCTAACTAACAGTAGCTCAACACACTACCGGTGACTGTGACCTAACTAACAGTAGCTCAACACACTACCGGTGACTGTGACCTAACTAACAGTAGCTCAACACACTACCGGTGACTGTGACCTAACTAACAGTAGCTCTACACACTACCGGTGACTGTAACGGTGCTATTGCTGATTTGTTGCTTACACCCCCTCTCTTCTCCTCTCTTCTCTCTTCTTCCTCTCTTTCTCTTCCCTCTCTCTGTTCTCGTACCTAACCCTCTTTATGTATCTCCTATAAAAGTGCCCATAAATGGTAAGTCGCCAGCCTTCCCTGGTCCTGTTCTTGGGCTTGGTTTGGGGAAGGAGGTGATGTCGCAGGAACACACAGATACCAGTGAGAGAGCTGCTACATTCAATATGATTATTATTGTTTTAATTATTATTGCATGGCCAGTGGACATGCTAGCATTTCACTACCGTCTGTATGGTATCATACCTCTTGTTTCCACCTTTGGAGCCGTTAGCCTAGCATGATGCCGTTAGCCTAGCATGATGCCGTTAGCCTAGCATGATGTCATCACTGCATTTTCATGTTCCGTCTCCCATGTCCTCACTTCCTTTTGGTTTTTTTTTCAGTTGTTTTTGTTTGGTTGTATTGAGTAATGTTGCTTCAGATGGTGCCTGCCTTCCTCAGCCATTGTGTTTTTGCTGTAGCCCACATCCTTCATGTCATGGACATACTGCATCACATCTCCTGCCTCATTCTGCCACAATATGAGAGAGCTGTTGGATTCAGAGGTGTATCAAAAAATTGAATTACATTTTAAAAAGTACAGCCTCTTTTAATAATGTATTTATATTAGTGAGAACCTTCGGCACTACTTCTTCTCACAGCGTAGTCATAAAAATTAGAGCAATCACAAGCCCAATGTTCTCCAGTTGATACACAGTTGGAGCTGAGCCTTCTCCTCACCACCACATTCACTCATACTGCAACTCTACCATGTCACAGCTACGCACCAATATCCACACTAACATACCACTTAGAATGTACGTACACCTCATAGCCTACCTGCTTCAAGTGGTAGTATGCTAGTATGGATATTGGAACCCTGGCCAATATCAGTCGATTACCATTATGCCTAGGGCCAGGAGTTACTCCTTGTCAGGGGGAAACTCCCGGTCCTATAGTATGTGACTCACATGACAGCATTATCTAGGCCTTATGTCAGCATTATCTAGGCCTGTACGACAGCATTATCTAGGCCTTATGGCAGCATTATCTAGGCATGTACAACAGCATTATCTAGGCCTTACGACAGCATTATCTAGGCCTGTACGGCAGCGTTATCTAGACTTTACGACAGCATTGTCTAGGCCTGTACGACAGCATTCTCTAGGCCTTACGACAGCATTGTCTAGGCCTGTACGACAGCATTATCTAGGCCTTATGTCAGCATTATCTAGGCCTGTACGGCAGCATTATCTAGGCCTTATGGCAACATTATCTAGGCCTTATGTCAGCATTACCTAGGCGTATATGGCTGCATTATCTAGACCTTATGACAGCATTATCTAGGCATGTATGACAGCGTTATCTAGGTCTGTATGGCAGCATTATATAGGCCTAACGGCAGCTTTATGTAGACTTTATGAAAGCATTATATAGGCCTTATGGCAGCTTTATGTAGACCTTATGACCACTATTATTTAGGCCTTAAGACCATTATTCTGTAGGCATTATGACCACCCGTAAGGGTCATCAAGAGTTCACTCACTATCCTGACCTGCTGTACCTTCTTCTCCCCTGTCTCTGTGTGTGTTTGTGCCTGCCTGCCTGCCTGCCTGTCTGCCTGCTCTGTCCAGACGACAGCCAGACGCTAGGTGGTGGTGGTAGCTGCAGCGACACCAGTAGTCTGGTCCAGTCTCACGGCCACTCCCTGAGAAAGAGGGAGGGGACAGTAGACGCGCCCTACCAGACGGGCCAGCTCCACCCTGCTATCAGAGTAGCCGACCTGCTGCAGCACATCACGCAGATGAAGTGTGCGGAGGGATACGGCTTCAAGGAGGAGTACGAGGTGAGATAGAACGTCACTTTTGACCTTTCAACTTTGACCTCCCTCTCGTTGAATCTCTGTGAGCTCGTTCCAAATACTTTTTTAATTTTTTTTTAAATGTATCCGTCGTCCTTTATTCAAGTCGGAGTATGAAGACAGACAACAAACAAAAAAAACCTTGACCTTTCAACTTTCACCTCTTACCCACTCTTGGAAATAGACCCCTCTCACTGACTCTCCGTCAGCCTTGTTCTGTTTTATTTGAAACTGTACCCATCCGTCTTTCCTCCATCTTTCCTCCTTTCATTGAAGTAGTTGATTGGCCAGGTGAAAGATACTGTATGTGTATGAGGTGAGACCCCCCCCCCCCCCCCCCCTTGACCTTTCACCTTGACCTGACTGGATCAATTCCATTTCTCTCTTTCTTGTTGTCTGAAGTGTGCACTCACTGACGCCTACAAGTCAGATTCAAGAAATGGACAATACATACTGTAGTTGTCAATACATGGTTCTTTTGAAGGCTTAAATTAGATCCAAATGGTAGCCTATTCCCTTTATAGTGCACTACATGCCCTATGGGTCTTGGTCAGAAGTAGTGCACTACAGGCCCTATGGGTCTTGGTCAGAAGAAGTGCACTACAGGCCCTATGGGTCTTGGTCAGAAGTAGTGCACTACAGGCCCTATGGTTAGAAGTTGTGCACTACAGGCCCTATGGTCAGAAGTAGTGCACTACAGGCCCTATGGTCAGAAGTAGTGTACTACAGGCCCTATAGTCAGAAGTAGTGCACTACAGGCCCTATGGGTCTTGGTCAGAAGTAGTGTACTACAGGCCCTATAGTCAAAAGTAGTGCACTACAGGCCCAATGGGTCTTGGTCAGAAGTAGTGCACTACAGGCCCTATGGGTCTTGGTCAGAAGAAGTGCACTACAGGCCCTATGGGTCTTGGTCAGAAGTAGTGCACTACAGGCCCTATGGTCAGAAGTAGTGCACTACAGGCCCTATGGTCAGAAGTAGTGTACTACAGGCCCTATGGTCAGAAGTAGTGCACTACAGGCCCTATGGGTCTTGGTCAGAAGTAGTGTACTACAGGCCCTATGGTCAGAAGTAGTGTACTACAGGCCCTATAGTCAGAAGTAGTGCACTACAGGCCCTATAGTCAGAAGTAGTGCACTACAGGCCCTATAGTCAGAAGTAGTGTACTACAGGCCCTATAGTCAGAAGTAGTGCACTACAGGCCCTATAGTCAGAAGTAGTGCACTACAGGCCCTATAGTCAGAAGTAGTGTACTACAGGCCCTATAGTCAGAAGTAGTGCACTACAGGCCCTATGGTCAGAAGTAGTGTACTACAGGCCCTATAGTCAGAAGTAGTGCACTACAGGCCCTATAGTCAGAAGTAGTGCACTACAGGCCCTATAGTCAGAAGTAGTGCACTACAGGCCCTATAGTCAGAAGTAGTGCACTACAGGCCCTATAGTCAGAAGTAGTGCACTACAGGCCCTATAGTCAGAAGTAGTGCACTACAGGCCCTATAGTCAGAAGTAGTGCACTACAGGCCCTATGGTCAGAAGTAGTGTACTACAGGCCCTATAGTCAGAAGTAGTGCACTACAGGCCCTATAGTCAGAAGTAGTGCAGTACAGGCCCTATAGTCAGAAGTAGTGTACTACAGGCCCTATGGTCAGAAGTAGTGTACTACAGGCCCTATGGTCAGAAGTAGTGCACTACAGGCCCTATGGGTCTTGGTCAGAAGTAGTGTACTACAGGCCCTATGGTCAGAAGTAGTGCACTACAGGCCCTATAGTCAGAAGTAGTGTACTACAGGCCCTATAGTCAGAAGTAGTGCACTACAGGCCCTATAGTCAGAAGTAGTGTACTACAGTCCCTCTGGTCAGAAGTAGTGTACTACAGGCCCTATAGTCAGAAGTAGTGCACTACAGGCCCTATAGTCAGAAGTAGTGTACTACAGGCCCTATAGTCAGAAGTAGTGCACTACAGGCCCTATAGTCAGAAGTAGTGCACTACAGGCCCTATAGTCAGAAGTAGTGCACTACAGGCCCTATAGTCAGAAGTAGTGCACTACAGGCCCTACAGTCAGAAGTAGTGCACTACAGGCCCTATGGTCAGAAGTAGTGCACTACAGGCCCTATAGTCAGAAGTAGTGTACTACAGGCCCTATAGTCAGAAGTAGTGCACTACAGGCCCTATAGTCAGAAGTAGTGCACTACAGGCCCTATAGTCAGAATTAGTGTACTACAGGCCCTATAGTCAGAAGTAGTGCACTACAGGCCCTATAGTCAGAAGTAGTGCACTACAGGCCCTATGGTCAGAAGTAGTGTACTACAGGCCCTATGGTCAGAAGTAGTGCACTACAGGCCCTATGGTCAGAAGTAGTGCACTACAGGCCCTATAGTCAGAAGTAGTGCACTACAGGCCCTATAGTCAGAAGTAGTGCACTACAGGCCCTATAGTCAGAAGTAGTGCACTACAGGCCCTACAGTCAGAAGTAGTGCACTACAGGCCCTATGGTCAGAAGTAGTGCACTACAGGCCCTATAGTCAGAAGTAGTGTACTACAGGCCCTATAGTCAGAAGTAGTGCACTACAGGCCCTATAGTCAGAAGTAGTGCACTACAGGCCCTATAGTCAGAATTAGTGTACTACAGGCCCTATAGTCAGAAGTAGTGCACTACAGGCCCTATAGTCAGAAGTAGTGCACTACAGGCCCTATGGTCAGAAGTAGTGTACTACAGGCCCTATGGTCAGAAGTAGTGCACTACAGGCCCTATGGTCAGAAGTAGTGCACTACAGGCCCTATAGTCAGAAGTAGTGCACTACAGGCCCTATAGTCAGAAGTAGTGTACTACAGGCCCTATAGTCAGAAGTAGTGCACTACAGGCCCTATAGTCAGAAGTAGTGTACTACAGGCCCTATAGTCAGAAGTAGTGTACTACAGGCCCTATAGTCAGAAGTAGTGCACTACAGGCCCTATAGTCAGAAGTAGTGCACTACAGGCCCTATAGTCAGAAGTAGTGCACTACAGGCCCTATAGTCAGAAGTAGTGTACTACAGGCCCTATGGTCAGAAGTAGTGCACTACAGGCCCTATGGTCAGAAGTAGTGTACTACAGGCCCTATAGTCAGAAGTAGTGTACTACAGGCCCTATAGTCAGAAGTAGTGCACTACAGGCCCTATAGTCAGAAGTAGTGTACTACAGGCCCTATGGTCAGAAGTAGTGTACTACAGGCCCTATGGTCAGAAGTAGTGCACTACAGGCCCTATAGTCAGAAGTAGTGCACTACAGGCCCTATAGTCAGAAGTAGTGTACTACAGGCCCTATAGTCAGAAGTAGTGTACTACAGGCCCTATAGTCAGAAGTAGTGTACTACAGGCCCTATGGTCAGAAGTAGTGCACTACAGGCCCTATGGTCAGAAGTAGTGTACTACAGGCCCTATGGTCAGAAGTAGTGCACTACAGGCCCTATAGTCAGAAGTAGTGCACTACAGGCCCTATAGTCAGAAGTATTTCACTACAGGCCCTATGGTCAGAAGTAGTGCACTACAGTCCCTTTGGTCAGAAGTAGTGCACTACAGGCCCTATAGTCAGAAGTAGTGCACTACAGGCCCTATGGTCAGAAGTAGTGTACTACAGGCCCTATAGTCAGAAGTAGTGTACTACAGGCCCTATAGTCAGAAGTAGTGCACTACAGGCCCTATAGTCAGAAGTAGTGCACTACAGGCCCTATAGTCAGAAGTAGTGCACTACAGGCCCTATAGTCAGAAGTAGTGCACTACAGGCCCTATAGTCAGAAGTAGTGTACTACAGGCCCTATAGTCAGAAGTAGTGCACTACAGGCCCTATAGTCAGAAGTAGTGTACTACAGGCCCTATAGTCAGAAGTAGTGTACTACAGGCCCTATAGTCAGAAGTAGTGCACTACAGGCCCTATAGTCAGAAGTAGTGCACTACAGGCCCTATAGTCAGAAGTATTTCACTACAGGCCCTATGGTCAGAAGTAGTGCACTACAGTCCCTTTGGTCAGAAGTAGTGCACTACAGGCCCTATAGTCAGAAGTAGTGCACTACAGGCCCTATGGTCAGAAGTAGTGTACTACAGGCCCTATAGTCAGAAGTAGTGTACTACAGGCCCTATAGTCAGAAGTAGTGCACTACAGGCCCTATAGTCAGAAGTAGTGCACTACAGGCCCTATAGTCAGAAGTAGTGCACTACAGGCCCTATAGTCAGAAGTAGTGCACTACAGGCCCTATAGTCAGAAGTAGTGTACTACAGGCCCTATAGTCAGAAGTAGTGCACTACAGGCCCTATAGTCAGAAGTAGTGTACTACAGGCCCTATAGTCAGAAGTAGTGTACTACAGGCCCTATAGTCAGAAGTAGTGCACTACAGGCCCTATAGTCAGAAGTAGTGCACTACAGGCCCTATAGTCAGAAGTAGTGCACTACAGGCCCTATAGTCAGAAGTAGTGCACTACAGGCCCTATAGTCAGAAGTAGTGTACTACAGGCCCTATAGTCAGAAGTAGTGCACTACAGGCCCTATAGTCAGAAGTAGTGTACTACAGGCCCTATAGTCAGAAGTAGTGCACTACAGGCCCTATAGTCAGAAGTAGTGTACTACAGGCCCTATAGTCAGAAGTAGTGCACTACAGTCCCTATAGTCAGAAGTAGTGTACTACAGGCCCTATGGTCAGAAGTAGTGCACTACAGTCCCTATGGTCAGAAGTAGTGCACTACAGGCCCTATAGTCAGAAGTAGTGCACTACAGGCCCTATAGTCAGAAGTAGTGTACTACAGGCCCTATAGTCAGAAGTAGTGTACTACAGGCCCTATAGTCAGAAGTAGTGTACTACAGGCCCTATGGTCAGAAGTAGTGCACTACAGGCCCTATGGTCAGAAGTAGTGTACTACAGGCCCTATGGTCAGAAGTAGTGCACTACAGGCCCTATAGTCAGAAGTAGTGCACTACAGGCCCTATAGTCAGAAGTATTTCACTACAGGCCCTATGGTCAGAAGTAGTGCACTACAGTCCCTTTGGTCAGAAGTAGTGCACTACAGGCCCTATAGTCAGAAGTAGTGCACTACAGGCCCTATGGTCAGAAGTAGTGTACTACAGGCCCTATAGTCAGAAGTAGTGTACTACAGGCCCTATAGTCAGAAGTAGTGCACTACAGGCCCTATAGTCAGAAGTAGTGCACTACAGGCCCTATAGTCAGAAGTAGTGCACTACAGGCCCTATAGTCAGAAGTAGTGCACTACAGGCCCTATAGTCAGAAGTAGTGTACTACAGGCCCTATAGTCAGAAGTAGTGCACTACAGGCCCTATAGTCAGAAGTAGTGTACTACAGGCCCTATAGTCAGAAGTAGTGTACTACAGGCCCTATAGTCAGAAGTAGTGCACTACAGGCCCTATAGTCAGAAGTAGTGCACTACAGGCCCTATAGTCAGAAGTATTTCACTACAGGCCCTATGGTCAGAAGTAGTGCACTACAGTCCCTTTGGTCAGAAGTAGTGCACTACAGGCCCTATAGTCAGAAGTAGTGCACTACAGGCCCTATGGTCAGAAGTAGTGTACTACAGGCCCTATAGTCAGAAGTAGTGTACTACAGGCCCTATAGTCAGAAGTAGTGCACTACAGGCCCTATAGTCAGAAGTAGTGCACTACAGGCCCTATAGTCAGAAGTAGTGCACTACAGGCCCTATAGTCAGAAGTAGTGCACTACAGGCCCTATAGTCAGAAGTAGTGTACTACAGGCCCTATAGTCAGAAGTAGTGCACTACAGGCCCTATAGTCAGAAGTAGTGTACTACAGGCCCTATAGTCAGAAGTAGTGTACTACAGGCCCTATAGTCAGAAGTAGTGCACTACAGGCCCTATAGTCAGAAGTAGTGCACTACAGGCCCTATAGTCAGAAGTAGTGCACTACAGGCCCTATAGTCAGAAGTAGTGCACTACAGGCCCTATAGTCAGAAGTAGTGTACTACAGGCCCTATAGTCAGAAGTAGTGCACTACAGGCCCTATAGTCAGAAGTAGTGTACTACAGGCCCTATAGTCAGAAGTAGTGCACTACAGGCCCTATAGTCAGAAGTAGTGTACTACAGGCCCTATAGTCAGAAGTAGTGCACTACAGTCCCTATAGTCAGAAGTAGTGTACTACAGGCCCTATGGTCAGAAGTAGTGCACTACAGTCCCTATAGTCAGAAGTAGTGTACTACAGGCCCTATGGTCAGAAGTAGTGCACTACAGTCCCTATAGTCAGAAGTAGTGCACTACAGGCCCTATAGTCAGAAGTAGTGCACTACAGTCCCTATAGTCAGAAGTAGTGCACTACAGGCCCTATAGTCAGAAGTAGTGCACTACAAAGGGAATAGGGAGCCATTTATGATGTATTTTCTGATTTGAATAGCTGGTTCATCCAGCTGCTCCTCTTTAGTTCCCCTGATGGACAATGACGACCAGTTCCTGTTCCTGACTGTTCCTGTTCCTGACTGTTCCTGTTCCTGACTGTTCCTGTTCCTGACTGTTCCTGTTCCTGACTGTTCCTGTTCCTGACTGTTCCTGTGTTCCTGACTGTTCCTGTTCCTGACTGTTCCTGACTGTTCCTGTTCCTGACTGTTCCTGTTCCTGACTGTTCCTGTGTTCCTGACTGTTCCTGTTCCTGACTGTTCCTGTTCCTGACTGTTCCTGTTCCTGACTGTTCCTGTTCCTGACTGTTCCTGTTCCTGACTGTTCCACAGATGGTTTTGTTGATTTCATCCTGGGCCTTCCGGTGGTAGACTGCCTCTTCCGCAGTCGTTTTGTTGTGTATCGTTGGGTTGTTGGTTCGGCACAAGCAAGTGTGTGTGTCTGTGTGTTTGTGTGTGTGTGTGTGTGTGTGTGTGTGTAGAACCACTCAGCGACGTCCGTCAGGAGACCTTCGGGAGTTGAAAACCGCCTTTAGTTTGGTGTTTTTTGACTGTCTCCCTCTCGTCAGTAGGTCTCTCTCTCTCTCCCTCTCTCCCTCTCTCCCTCTCTCTCTCTCTCTCTCTCTCTCTCTCTCTCTCTCTCTCTCTCTCTCTCTCTCTCTCTCTCTTTCTCTTCTCTCTATCTCTCGCTCCTCTCTCTCTCTCTCTCTCTCTCTCTCTCTCTCCTCTCTCTCTCTCTCTCTCTCTCTCTCTCCTTCTCCTTCTCTCTCTCTCTCTCTCTCTCTCTCTCTCCCCCTCTCTCTCTCTCTCTCTCTCTCTCTCTTTCTCTTCTCTCTATCTCTCGCTCCTCTCTCTCTCTCTCCTCTCTCTCTCTCTCTCTCTCTCTCTGACACCCAAACTAAAGATCTCTCCTCCTCCGTCGAGTCGAGGAGCAAGGACCATCATTCTCATTTCCTGTCATTAGGCTAGCGGCTGGCTGGGCCTGGCAGAGATCCATCCTGCGTCTCTGTCCCTTAGCAGTCAGAGTGATGACGTGGTGTTAGAACCATTACAATGGTTCCTATCTCACCACGGTCCCCTCTCTATCATCTCATCTCCCAGGGATAGGATGGAGTGGTTTCTCTCTCTCTCTCTCTGTGCTCGCTCTCTCTCTCTCTCCCTCTCCTCTCTCTCTATCCCATTTCCCCCATCTCTCTCTCTGTGTGGGAGACATATATCAGTAATTAACTCCCTGTTTTCCCCCAGAACAATTTCACTATAATCCCTGACAGTTAAATAACACAGCCTGAGCCTCCCTTCCTTCCCTTGTTCCCTACTGTTCTTTTCTGAGGCAGCCTCCCTCCGTAGCTCTCTACCTGCAGCTAGGCTGTTCTTTTCTGAGGCAGCCTCCCTCCGTAGCTCTCTACCTGCAGCTAGGCTGTTCTTTTATGGGTCAGCCTCCCTCCTTAGCTCCCTACCTGCAGCAAGGCTGTTCTTTTATGGGTCAGCCTCCCTCTGTCGCTCCCTACCTGCAGCAAGGCTGTTCTTTTATGGGTCAGCCTCCCTCCATAGCTCCCTACCTGCAGCAGCCAGTCTGTTTAGGGACTGGGGGCTGTAGAAGCTGTTTCTCTCTGCATCTCACTGCCCTGAGGGCCTGATCCATTATGGATGAAAGGTGTTTGGGTCCCAGCTCAGCACTGTGGAGACGCAGCAGAGACAGCCACAGAGTCAGTCACAAGGCACTGCAACAGTCAGACTGATTTCCCCCTCATTACTGTCCTGTCTATCTATTCTAACTGCCGTGCTCTAGAGTCCAGACCCTCCTGTTCCTAATGCCTGCAGATGCTACACAGAGTCAGAGAGAGACAGAGAGAGTTACTGATCGACCCCCTGTTCCTAAAGCCTGGAGATGCTACACAGAGTCAGAGAGATACAGAGAGAGTTACTGATTGACCCCCTGTTCCTAAAGCCTGGAGATGCTACACAGAGTCAGAGAGAGACAGAGAGAGTTACTGATCGACCCCCTGTTCCTAAAGCCTGGAGATGCTACACAGAGTCAGAGAGAGACAGAGAGAGTTACTGATTGACCCCCTGTTCCTAAAGCCTGGAGATGCTACACAGAGTCAGAGAGAGACAGAGAGAGTTACTGATTGATCCCCCCATTACCTTACTGCTGTTACCATCAGACAGAGAGTTACTAATTGACCCCCCCCCCCCCCCATTACCCTACTGCTGTTACCATCAGACAGAGAGTTACTGATTGACCCCCCCATTACCCTACTGCTGTTACCATCAGACAGAGAGTTACTGATTGACCCCCCCCCACTACTTTAATCGTACTCTACCTCAAACCTACAGGACGGACAGGAGGGAAGAGTGGAGGACGACAACATTGTGACTTGGCTGAGAGCGATTCAATTTGTGTGTCTCTGTTCCAATGCTGTCTTCACATTTATATTGGTATATCAATCTGTCAGGGGAAAATTCCTTTGGAAATATATATTTTGGGGATGAGCTTTGGAGGCCAGTGCGTCCACCTATCTAAACTGTTCACTTATATTGTACTGTATCTCTCTCCGACTCCATGCCTTCTTACGTTAATCTATACGTCTAACTTTGGATCAGATCAATGAGGTAAGATTATATTTTTTAATTCTTTGTGATTTAAACATTTTTTATTTTTTATTTTTTAGATATGTAGAGAATACAATTTGTTTGCATTGTGGAGGGCAGAATGAGGGTGGTGGTGCTTGTTGTGTATTGAAATGGTGAAACGGGCAAAAAGGTGGAGTCCCACGTTAAGTCACGTTACTGTGAAACGGTTTATTTTTGGGGTGGGGGGGGTGGGGGGGGGGGGGGGGGAGGTTCTCAAGACATTGAGATGTACAGTACGTTACCCAACATTTATAAGGCTTTTGTAAAGCATTCGTAAACGCACACATACTCATGGAAACATACCAATTGGTTCAAGTTTGACCAAAAGCATCTTCAAGCCTTATGGCAGCTGACATAACCTGACATAGGTAGACATAACCTGCCATAGGTAGACATAACCTGCCATAGGTAGACATAACCTGACATAGGTAGACATAACCTGACATAGGTAGACATAACCTGCCATAGGTAGACATAACCTGACATAGGTAGACATAACCTGCCATAGGTAGACATAACCTGCCATAGGTAGACATAACCTGACATAGGTAGACATAACCTGACAAAGGTAGACATAACCTGCCATAGGTAGACATAACCTGACATAGGTAGACATAACCTGACATAGGTAGACATAACCTGCCATAGGTAGACATAACCTGACATAGGTAGACATGACCTGACATAGGTAGACATAACCTGACATAGGTAGACATAACCTGCCTTGAAGCAAAAACCAAACACCTTCTGAATGTTACATACGATCAGATATTGTACATCGCTATGGGCCGGGTTCCCAGACCCAGATTTAAACCCAGTCCAGGACAACAACAACAACAACAAAACAAAACAAACAACTTTTAATAGAGTCTGAATTTAACAGCGTTTTTTTTTTAAATCCAGGAGCAGTCGTAATCTTAATCTGGGGAATCGGTCCGACAGCATATGTCAGCTCGTATGTTGTATGCATGATGCTCATCAGTGAATGTTGCTTCCTTTGTCACTATGTATGCTATATACATGCTTTATAGAGTCCTGTTTTGATATGTGAACCGTGACAGAGTAAGTATTGCATGCCCAAATTGTTCTGCACGCGTCGCACACTCTGTCAGCACTCTCGTACAGTAGGTTTTACTGTAGCGGTTCCCAAAGGTTCTCAGGGGAGGTTCTTAAGGAGACCCCAGAAGAACCCCACAGAATCATTTTACCAGGGCCACGTTCCCCGCAGACTAACCCAACAGAACTATTTTACCAGGGCCACGTTCCCCGCAGACTAACCCAACAGAACTATTTTACCAGGGCCACGTTCCCCGCAGACTAACCCAACAGAACTATTTTACCAGGGCCACGTTCCCCGCAGACTAACCCAACAGAACTATTTTACCAGGGCCACGTTCCCCGCAGACTAACCCAACAGAACCATCTTGATCATTTTACTTTGTATTTGTTCTTTTTTTGCTTCCTCCCTTTTACTTAATAGTAAAATTGAAAAAGAATGTTCCGTAGGACAATCCTCTCCTGTGGAATAACGATATACTAGTTTATTATTTGTATTTAATTTTTTATGCAGCTCATCTGAAAAACTCCACAAATTAATTCTCGCCACCTCGAAGGAGTCTCCTTTCCTCTCCTTTCCTTTCCTCAAGTTGGGAATTGATGAATTAATACAAAAAGGAGGGGGCGGGAGGGGGGGGGGGGTCACTAAATTATTCCACTTCTCTCTTCTGTTCTCTCTCTGCTTTTTATTCTTTCATAGATAGGTGGGGCAAAGGTACAGGACAGCAGGCAAGGTCAGGTCAGGGTCAGGGCAGGGTCAGGGTGAGGGCAGGCAGAAAATGTCAAAACCCGGGAAAACAGGAACAATCGAGAGACAGGAATAAAAGGAAAAAGGCTGGTTTGACGAAACGAAATGAACTGGCAACAGAAAAACAGAGAACACAGGTATAAATACACAGGGGATGATGGAGAAGATGGGCGACACCTGGAGGGGGGTTGGAGACAATCACAAGGACAGGTGAAACAGATCAGGGTGTGACAGTTTGACTGGCCCCATGAAGACAGGGACATATTTTTACCATATTAAAGCTGTTTCTCAGAGAGACAGTAGTGTCCCAAATGGCAACCTATGCCATATTTAGTGCACTAGGTCCTCATAGATCCCTGGTCAAAACTAGTGCACTACATAGGGAATAGGGTACGCAGACTCAGAGAGAGACAGGCAGTTAATACACATAGGCAGTTAATATAAATACACGTTAATTGAGAAATTCAATACATATTTTTCTACGGCTGGCCATGCATTCCACCTGGCCACCCTACCCTGGTCAACAGCTCTTCACCCCCCACAGCAACTTGTCCAAGCCCCCCCCCCCCCCCCCCCCCCACTTCTCCTTCACCCAAATCCAGATTCCTGATGTTCTGAAAGAGCTGCAAAATCTGGACCCCTACAAATCAGCAGGACTAGACAGCCAAAATTGTTGCAACCCCTATTACTAGCCTATTCAACCTCTCTTTCGTATCGTCTGAGATTCCCAAAGATTTGAAAGCTGCCACGGTCATCCCCCTCTTCAAAGGGGGAGACACTCTAGACCCAAACTGCTACAGACCTATATCTATCCTGCCCTGCCTTTTTAAGGTCTTCGAAAGCCAAGTTAACAAACAGATCACTGACCATTTCGAATCTCACCATACCTTCTCTGCTATGCAATCTGGTTTCAGAGCTGCTCATGGGTGCACCTCAGCCACGCTCAAGGTCCTAAACGATATCATAACCGCCATCGATAAGAGACATTACTGTGCAGCTCTATTCATCAACCTGGCCAAGGCTTTCGACTCTGTCAATCACCACATTCTTATCGGCAGACTCAACAGCCTTGGTTTCTCAAATGACTGCCTCGCCTGGTTCACCAACTACTTCTCTGATAGAGTTCAGTGTGTCAAATCAGAGGGCCTGTTGTCCGGACAGTCTCTATGGGGGTGCCACAGGGTTCAATTCTCAGGCCGACTCTCTTCTCTGTATACATCAATGATGTCGCTCTTGCTGCTAGTGATTATCTGATCCACCTATATGCAGACGACACCATTCTGTATACTTCTGGCCCTTCTTTGTACACTGTGTTAACTAACGGCAGGGTAGCCTAGTGGTTAGAGCGTTGGAGTAGTAACCGGAAGGTTGCAAGTTCAAACCCCCGAGCTGACAATGTACAAATCTTTCGTTCTGCCCCTGAACAGGCAGTTAACCCACTGTTCCTAGGCCGTCATTGAAAATAAGAATTTGTTCTTAACTGACTTGCCTAGTTATATAATGGTAAAAAAATAAAAATCTTCAGACTAACTTCAATGCCATACAACTCTCCTTCCGTGGCCTCCAACTGCTCTTAAATACAAGTAAAACTAAATGCATGCTCTTCAACCGATTGCTACCTGCACCTGCCCGCCTGTCCAACATCACTACTCTGGACGGCTCTGACTTAGAATATGTGGTCAACTACAAATACCTAGGAGTCTGTTTAGACTGTAAACTCTCCTTCAAGACTCACATTAAGCACCTCCAATCCAAAATTAAATCTAGAATCAGCTTCCTATTTCGCAAACAAAGCATCCTTCACTCATCCTGCCAAACATACCCTCGTGAAACTGACTATCCTACCGATCCTTGACTTTGGCGGTGATGTCATCTACAAAATAGCCTCCAACACTCTACTCAGCAAATTGGATGCAGTCTATCACAGTGCCATCTGTTTTGTCACCAAAGCCCCATATACCACCCACCACTGCGACCTGTATGCTCTCGTTGGCTGGCCCTCGCTTCATATTCGCTGCCAAACCCACTGGCTCCAGGTTATCTATAAGTCTTTGCTAGGTAAAGCCCCGCCTTATCTCAGCTCACTGGTCACCATAGCAACACCCACCTGTAGCACGCACTCCAGCAGGTATATTTCACTGGTCATTCCCAAAGCCAACACTTACTTTGGCCACCTTTCCTTCCAGTTCTCTGCTGCCAATGACTGGAAGGAATTGCAAAAATCACTGAAGCTGGACACTCATATCTCCCTCACTAACTTTAAGCACCAGCTGTCAGAGCAGCTCACAGATCACTGCACCTGTACACAGCCCATCTGTAAATAGCCCATCTATCTACCTCA
>NC_092174.1:45609234-45611734 GCF_045791955.1 Oncorhynchus clarkii lewisi
CTCTCTCCCCCTCTCTCTCTCTCTCTCTCGCTCGCTCTCTCTCACTCTCTCTCCCCCCTCTCTCTCTCTCTCTCGCTCTCTCCCCCTCTCTCTCTCTCTCTCTCTCTCGCTCTCTCTATCTCTCCCCTCCTGTCTCCCTCTCTCTCTTTTTTCTCTCTTTCCAATATTTCCTTTTTAAGAGCCGACGGATAATTGACCTTTAACTTGGTGTTATCATTTAAAGAGTGGACACATGACATCTCATGTCCGTCTCTTCTGTTCTTCCCTCCCTTTTTTCTCTCTTCCTCTCTTCTCTCTATTCCTCTTCATCTCTCCCTCTGTTCTTTCCCTCAATCTCATTTCTCTCTACCTCCCTCCTCTCTCTCCCTCTGTTCTCATCTCTCTACCTCTCTTCTCTCTTCCTCTTCATCTATCCCTCTGTTCTTTCCCTCAATCTCTTCTCTCTCTCTCTACCTCCCTCATCTCTCTCCCTCTGTTCTCCTCTCTCAACCTCTCTTCTCTCTCTTCCTCTTCATCGCTCCCTCTGTTCTCCTCTCTCTACCTCTCTTCTCTCCCTCCCTCTCCTCCCTCTCTTCTTCCTCCCCTCTCCTCCATCCCTCTCCTCTGTTATTCTCTCCCTCCCTTTAGAGCTTCTTTGAGGGACAGTCCGCTCCGTGGGACTCTGCTAAGAAAGATGAGAACCGCATGAAGAACCGATATGGGAACATCATTGCATGTGTGTATAATGCATAAGACTGATTTCTCTGTTCAAAATTAATCTATATTATATAGACTGATTTCTCTGGTCAATATTAATCTATATTATATAGACTGATTTCTCTGATCAATATTAATCTATATTATATAGACTGATTTCTCTGATCAATATTAATCTATATTATATAGACTGATTTCTCTATCTCCTCTCTGATCAATATGAATCTATATGATATGTGTCATTCTAATTCATCTGTCTGTGGAAGGCCTCTGCTATTATCAGTCAACAGAGTGAAGTCGAGGGTTATGCCAATAAAAAATACACTATGTGGGTCAAAAAGTGTCAACATAATATCCCTTGTATTTTGATAAAGCCTGTATGTATTTGAGCTTTCATTGGTTACCGCTCCATCCCTGCTGTGGGGCTGTAATGATGCTTCCTCTCTTCCCCTGTCCTCTCTTCTCCTCCTCTCTTCCCCTGTCCTCTCCTCTCCTCCTCTCTTCCTCCTGTCCTCTCCTCCTCTCTTCCCCATGTCCTCTCCTCCTCTCTTCCCCCTGTCCTCTCCTCCTCTCTTCCCCCTGTCCTCTCCTCCTCTCTTCCCTCCTGTCCTCTCCTCCTCTCTTCCCCCTGTCCTCTCCTCTCCTCCTCTCTTCCCCCTGTCCTCTCCTCTCCTCCTCTCTTCCCCCTGTCCTCTCCTCTCCTCCTCGCTTCCCCCTGTCCTCTCCTCTCCTCCTCTCTTCCCCCTGTCCTCTCCTCTCCTCCTCTCTTCCCCCTGTCCTCTCCTCTCCTCCTCTCTTCCCCCTGTCCTCTCCTCTCCTCCTCTCTTCCCCCTGTCCTCTCCTCTCCTCCTCTCTTCCCCTGTCCTCTCCTCTCCTCCTCTCTTCCCCCTGTCCTCTCCTCTCCTCCTCTCTTCCTCCTCTCCTCTCCTCCATCTCTTCCTCCTCTCCTCTCCTCCATCTCTTCCTCCTCTCCTGTCTTCCAGATGATCACTCCCGAGTCAGACTTCAGCCCCTGGAGGGAGAGCAGAACTCTGATTACATTAATGCAAATTACGTTGATGTAAGTACACACACCAGCCAGCTACACACACACACACACACACACACACACACACACACACACACTAGCCGGTTACAAGGACGCAACGGTTGCTCCGATGCTCTCGGGAGCGAGAGGGGAGAGAGAGGGGGGCGAGAGGGGAGCGAGAGGGGAGAGAGAGGGGGGCGAGAGGGGAGAGAGAGGGGAGCGAGAGGGGAGCGAGAGGGGAGAGAGAGGGGAGAGAGAGGGTAGCGAGAGGGGAGCGAGAGGAGAGCGAGAGGGGAGAGAGAGGGGAGCTAGAGGGTAGTGAGGGGGGAGCAAGAGGGGAGAGAGAGGGGGGCGAGAGGGGAGCGAGAGGGGAGCGAGAGGGGAGCGAGAGAGGGAGCGAGAGGGGAGCGAGAGGGGAGAGAGAGGGTAGCGAGAGGGGGGCGAGAGGGGAGCGAGAGGGGATGGGAGAGAGAGGGGGCGAGAGGGGAGAGAGAGGGGAGAGAGAGGGGAGGGGAGGGGAGAGAGAGGGAGGGAGTGAGAGGGGAGAGAGAGGGGAGCGAGAGGGGAGAGAGAGGGGAGCGAGAGGGGAGGGGAGAGAGAGGGAGGGAGCGAGAGGGGAGAGAGAGGGGAGCGAGAGGGTAGCGGAGGGTAGAGAGAGGGTAGCGAGGGGGGAGCGAGAGGGGAGCGAGAGGGGAGAGTGAGGGTAGAGAGAGGGTAGCGAGAGGGGAGCGAGAGGGGAGAGAGAGGGGAGCTGGCAGGGTGTCATGGTGAACCTTT
>NC_092174.1:45616734-45639234 GCF_045791955.1 Oncorhynchus clarkii lewisi
TCCCTACCCCCTCCCTCTCTCTTTCCCTACCTCTCTCTCTCTCTCTTTCCCTACCTCTCTCTCTCTTTCCCTACCTCTCTCTCTCTTTCCCTACCCCCTCCCTCTCTTCTTCCCTACCCCTCCCTCTCTCTCTTTCCCTACCTCTCTCTCTCTTCCCCTACCTCTCTCTCTCTCTTTCCCTACCTCTCTCTCTCTTTCTCTACCTCTCTCTCTCTCTTTCCCTACCTCTCTCTCTCTTTCCCTACCACCCTCTCTCTCTTTCCCTACCCCCCTCTCTCTCTTTCCCTACCCCCCCCTCTCTCTCTCTCGCTCTCTCTTTCTCTATCCCTACCCCCTCTCTCTCTCTCTTTCCCTCCCTCTCTCTCTCTTTCCCTACCTTTCTCTCTCTTTCCCTACCCCCTCCCTCTCTCTTTCCCTACCCCCTCCCTCTCTCTCTTTCCCTACCTCTCTCTCTCTTTCCCTACCCCCTCCCTCTCTTCTTCCCTACCCCTCCCTCTCTCTCTTTCCCTACCTTTCTCTCTCTTTCCCTACCTCTCTCTCTCTCTTTCCCTACCCCCTCCCTCTCTCTTTCCCTACCCCCTCCCTCTCTCTCTTTCCCTACCTCTCTCTCTCTTCCCCTTCTCTCCCTGTCTCACACACTAAAGGTGCGTGGGTCAGCTGTTTGTCCAACCGCCCGACTATATGTGATAAAGTACAAATCTGAGGCCCGAACCTCTAATATAGAAAATGTGCTGTAAACATCAGTCAGAGGAGGCTGAATGATTTGTTGACATGGAGTGCAGGAGTTTTCTGCCTGATCCAGATCAGCTTTGTTTCTGCTTATAATATGCAACATTTTGGTTCACTATTTGTTAGTCATCTTGTCTCTAATTAGATACATACAGCTTCTCTACTGTCATTACAGTGCCTTGCGAAAGTATTCGGCCCCCTTGAACTTTGCGACCTTTTGCCACATTTCAGGCTTCAAACATAAAGATATAAAACTGTATTTTTTTGTGAAGAATCAACAACAAGTGGGACACAATCATGAAGTGGAACGACATTTATTGGATATTTCAAACTTTTTTAACAAATCAAAAACTGAAAAATTAGGCGTGCAAAATTATTCAGCCCCTTTACTTTCAGTGCAGCAAACTCTCTCCAGAAGTTCAGTGAGGATCTCTGAATGATCCAATGTTGACCTAAATGACTAATGATGATAAATACAATCCACCTGTGTTAGTCATCTTGTCTCTAATTAGATACATACAGCTTCTCTACTGTCATTACATGTTGCCCCAGAAGACTGAAGAAACCCCTGCTCTCCAGAATAATGTCATACATGATAGAATGGATGTTTCCATCTAGTTGATATCGGTAACGTTTTCTCTGTCGTCACTGCTTCTTTCACAGACCAAAGAGGTTTAGGGGACCGGGGAGAAAAATCAGTTTGACTGGTTGTAAGGACATAGAAGGCTGTGAAACCGACCCAACATGTTTCTGATAAGATTTCAGTTCAGCTTGGAAGTATATTTTATGTGGTTGAAATATTGCCAGCTGTTATGATGTTGATAAAGACAACACCTTTACATACATTAGACTACTGTTCTGGTCCTCTCTTCTATAACTCTTCTATAACAGACTACTGTTCTGGTACTCTCTTCTATAACATTAGACTACTGTTCTGGTCCTCTCTTCTATAACTCTTCTATAACAGACTACTGTTCTGGTCCTCTCTTCTATAACATTAGACTACTGTTCTGGTCCTCTCTTCTATAACAGACTACTGTTCTGGTCCTCTCTTCTATAACAGACTACTGTTCTGGTACTCTCTTCTATAACAGACTACTGTTCTGGTCCTCTCTTCTATAACAGACTACTGTTCTGGTCCTCTCTTCTATAACAGACTACTGTTCTGGTACTCTCTTCTATAACATTATCAGATCAGGGATATTGTCTCTGCGTATTGAAACAGGTCAGATCAGGGATATTGTCTCTGAGTATTGAAACAGGTCAGATCAGGGATATTGCCTCTGTGTATTGAAACAGGTGAGATCAGGGATATTGTCTCTGAGTATTGAAACAGGTCAGATCAGGGATATTGTCTCTGAGTATTGAAACAGGTCAGATCAGGGATATTGTCTCTGAGTATTGAAACAGGTCAGATCAGGGATATTATCTTTGAGTATTGAAACAGGTCAGATCAGGGATATTGCCTCTGCGTATTGAAACAGGTCAGATCAGGGATATTGTCTCTGAGTATTGAAACAGGTAAGATCAGGGATATTGTCTCTGAGTATTGAAACAGGTCAGATCAGGGATATTGTCTCTGAGTATTGAAACAGGTCAGATCAGGGATATTATCTCTGAGTATTGAAACAGGTCAGATCAGGGATATTGCCTCTGCGTATTGAAACAGGTCAGATCAGGGATATTATCTCTGAGTATTGAAACAGGTCAGATCAGGGATATTGTCTCTGCGTATTGAAACAGGTCAGATCAGGGATATTGCCTCTGAGTATTGAAACAGATCGAATCCCCGAGTTGACAAGGTAAAAATCTGTCGTTCTGCCCCTGAACAAGGCAGTTAACTCACTGTTCCTAGGCCGTCATTGTAAATAATAATTTGTTCTTAACTGACTTGCCTAGTTAAATAAAGGATAAATAAATAAACATATTTTTAAAGATGTATGTATATTCTTTTACTGCTCTAGGGATATAATTATTGTTTGGATAACCTTATTAACTATAATGTATTGATTTTTACCTTACATTGTTTCACTCTTTATGCGATGTGCAATGCAGAGAACACCAGAACAAAAATTATAATTTAATTACCACAGTGAATTATTGTAATGTTTGTTTATTTGTCAATTAATCCCATAAGGGACTTTTTTTAAATGATTCATTAATTCAACATTTCATTCACAAATTATACACACATTATATACACACTAGTGACTTCTCCCCTCGTCTAGCTAGAAGTGACTTCTCCCCTCGTCTAGCTAGAAGTGAATTCTCCCCTCGTCTAGCTAGAAGTGACTTCTCTCCGTCGTCTGGCTAGAAGGGACTTTTCTCCCTCGTCTGGCTAGAAGTGAATTCTCCCCTCGTCTAGCTAGAAGTGAATTCTCCCCTCGTCTAGCTAGAAGTGACTTCTCCCCTCATCTAGCTAGAAGTGAATTCTCCCCTCGTCTAGCTAGAAGTGAATTCTCCCCTCGTCTAGCTAGAAGTGAATTCTCCCTTTGTATGGCTAGAAGTGAATTCTCCCTTTGTCTGGCTAGAAGTGAATTCTCCCTTTGTCTGGCTAGAAGTGAATTCTCCCTTTGTCTGGCTAGAAGTGAATTCTCCCTTTGTCTGGCTAGAAGTGAATTCTCCCTTTGTCTGGCTAGAGCAGGAAGTGTGAATCAGTGTGAAGACATCTGGTAGAGCAGGTCCTTTATAATTCATCATCATCCTCACTCACTGACAGGAGGAAAAGAGGGAGAGAGAGAGAGAAAGGAAGGTGGGAGAGAATTTAAAAGACAGGGAGGGAGGGAGGGAGGGAGGGAGGGAGGGAGGGAGAGAGAGAGAGAGAGAGAGAGAGAGAGAGAGAGAGAGAGAGAGAGAGAGAGAGAATAAACAGCCCCAGACAGAGACTGTCTCCTCTACTCAGTGACACTGCACACGGTTGTACACCTGAGAAGTACACCTGAGAAGTACACCTGGGCTTCACTCTGCCAGATGGAAACAAGGAACACTTTTAGATTGTGGTTTAATGAGCGAGTGACACTTGCAGACTGGCTCAGGGGGCTGACACAGAAAGGACGAGTACAACCCCAGTACAGGATGAGATAAAATGACACGCTGTAGATATATCTTTTCAACATTACTTTTTCCTAAGCATCGTGGGTAACCTACGGTAAACCAACAGTATAACTTTATATAAGCATGTAAGAACATGGCTTCTTATGTATTATATATATATATATATACACTGCTCATAAAAATAAAGGGAACACATAAACATCACAATGTAACTCCGAGTCAATCACACTTCTGTGAAATCAAACTGTCCACTTAGGAAGCAACACTGATTGACAATAAATTTCACATGCTGTTGTGCAAATGGAATAGACAACAGGTGGAAATTATAGGCAATTAGCAAGACAACCCAAATAAAGGAGTGGTTCTGCAGGTGGGGACCACAGACCACTTCTCAGTTCCCATGCTTCCTGGCTGATTTTTTTGGTCACTTTTGAATGGTGGCGGTGCTTTCACTCTAGTGGTAGCATGAGACGGAGTCTACAACCCACACAAGTGGCTCAGGTAGTGCAGCTCATCCAGGATGGCACATCAATGCGAGCTGTGGCAAGAAGGTTTGCTGTGTCTGTCAGCGTAGTGTCCAGAGCATGGAGGCGCTACCAGGAGACAGGCCAGTACATCAGGAGACGTGGAGGAGGCCGTAGGAGGGCAACAACCCAGCAGCAGGACCGCTACCTCCGCCTTTGTGCAAGGAGGATCAGGAGGAGCACTGCCAGAGCCCTGCAAAATGACCTCCAGCAGGCCACAAATGTGCATGTGTCTGCTCAAAAGGTCAGAAACAGACTCCATGAGGGTGGTATGAGGGCCCGACGTCCACAGGTGGGGGTTGTGCTTACAGCCCAACACCGTTCAGGACGTTTGACATTTGCCAGAGAACACCAAGATTGGCAAATTCAGGTTCACACTGAGCACATGTGACAGACGTGACAGTCTGGAGACGCCGTGGAGAACGTTCTGCTGCCTGCAACATCCTCCAGCATGACCGGTTTGGCGGTAGGTCAGTATGGTGTGTGGTGGCATTTCTTTGGGGGGCCGCACAGCCCTCCATGTGCTCGCCAGAGGTAGCCTGACTGCCATTAGGTACCGAGATGAGATCCTCAGACCCCTTGTGAGACCATATGCTGGTGCGGTTGGCCCTGGGTTCCTCCTAATGCAAAACAATGCTAGACCTCATGTGGCTGTAGTGTGTCAGCAGTTCCTGCAAGAGGAAGGCATTGATGCTCTGGACTGGCCCGCCCGTTCCCCAGACCTGAATCCAATTGAGCACATCTGGGACATCATGTCTCGCTCCATCCACCAACGCCACGTTGCACCACCGACTGTCCAGTAGTTGGCGGATGCTTTAGTCCAGGTCTGGGAGGAGATCCCTCAGG
This sequence comes from Oncorhynchus clarkii lewisi, assembly GCF_045791955.1. Classification (NCBI taxonomy): domain Eukaryota; kingdom Metazoa; phylum Chordata; class Actinopteri; order Salmoniformes; family Salmonidae; genus Oncorhynchus; species Oncorhynchus clarkii. Next base: position 45,621,888 of record NC_092174.1, read on the forward strand.
AGACCATCCGCCACCTCATCAGGAGCATGCCCAGGCGTTGTAGGGAGGTCCTACAGGCATGTGGAGGCCACACACACTACTGAGCCTAATTTTGACATTACATCAAAGTTGGATCAGCCTGTAGTGTGGTTTTCCACTTTGATTTTGAGTGTGACTCCAAATCCAGACCTCCATGGGTTGATAAATTTGATTTCCATTAATAATTTTTGTGTGATTTTGTTGTCAACACATTCAACTATGTAAAGAAAAAAATATTTAATAAGAATATTTCATTCATTCAGATCTAGGATGTGTTATTTTAGTGTTCCCTTTATTTTTTTGAGCAGTGTATATATCTAAATGTCTCTTCAGCCGAGACGGCACGTGAGGTAACGCTGTCCTCTTCTCTAGATGTGGTAAACAGCAATGCATTAGAGGACTGTGTTCGAGTGTGTTTACGAGTGTGTGTGTGTGTGTGTGTGTGTGTGTATGTGTGTGTGTGTGTGTGTGTGTGGGGGTGTGTGGGTGTGTGGGTGGGTGGGTGTGGGTGGGTGGGTGTGTGAAGGTGATGTCAGGTGAACATCTGTCGTTCGATCAGAGTCTCATCACTAGAGATTTAGTCATCATGATGCAGGTCACACCCTCATCAGGTTTATTACAAGACATTATCATCAGGACACCTCTTTGTTTACTACAAGACATTATCATCAGGACACCTCTCTGTTTACTACAAGACATTATCATCAGGACACCTCTCTATTTATTACAAGACATTATCATCAAGACAACGTGGTGGCCAACGTTGATCCCTGATCTACTGGAGGAGCAGACTTCTATTCCAGCTCAGTAATATATCTACTGGAGGAACAGACTTCTATTCCAGTCCAGCAATAGATCTACTGGAGGAGCAGACTTCTATTCCAGCCCAGCAATAGATCTACTGGAGGAGCAGACTTATATTCCAGCCCAGCAATAGATCTACTGGAGGAACAGACTTCTATTCCAGCCCAGCAATAGATCTACTGGAGGAACAGACTTCTATTCCAGCCCAGTAATAGATCTACTGGAGGAACAGACTTCTATTCCAGCCCAGTAATAGATCTACTGGAGGAACAGACTTCTATTCCAGCCCAGCAATAGATCTACTGGAGGAGCAGACTTCTATTCCAGCCCAGTAATAGATCTACTGGAGGAACAGACTTCTATTCCAGCCCAGTAATAGATCTACTGGAGGAGCAGACTTCTATTCCAGCCCAGTAATAGATCTACTGGGGGAACAGACTTCTATTCCAGCCCAACAATAGATCTACTGGAGGAACAGACTTCTATTCCAGCCCAGTAATAGATCTACTGGAGGAGCAGACTTCTATTCCAGCCCAGTAATAGATCTACTGGGGGAACAGACTTCTATTCCAGCCCAGCAATAGATCTACTGGAGGAGCAGACTTCTATTCCAGCCCAGTAATAGATCTACTGGAGGAACAGACTTCTATTCCAGCCCAGTAATAGATCTACTGGAGGAGCAGACTTCTATTCCAGCCCAGTAATAGATCTACTGGAGGAGCAGACTTCTATTCCAGCCCAGTAATAGATCTACTGGAGGAGCAGACTTCTATTCCAGCCCAGTAATAGATCTACTGGAGGAACAGACTTCTATTCCAGCCCAGTAATAGATCTACTGGAGGAGCAGACTTCTATTCCAGCCCAGTAATAGATCTACTGGAGGAGCAGACTTCTATTCCAGCCCAGTAATAGATCTACTGGAGGAACAGACTTCTATTCCAGCCCAGTAATAGATCTACTGGAGGAGCAGACTTCTATTCCAGCCCAGTAATAGATCTACTGGAGGAGCAGACTTCTATTCCAGCCCAGTAATAGATCTACTGGAGGAACAGACTTCTATTCCAGCCCAGTAATAGCACACTTGATTATCAACTCATTAGATTTGATGAGTTGAATCCGGTGTGTTATTACTGGGCTGAAAACAGGACCCTGCACCCAGCAGACCTCCAGCAGGGTTGGTCAGCTCCAATTGTAATAGGTTTATACATTGTGTGTGATGTTTAACTGTATTTTTGTATACAACATTTGTATACAACATAACCCTAACATAGGTAGGCCTACACATATAACCCATGGGATATAGGATAAACTGTTAGTCTCTTGTGACATTCATTGGGACCTCTCTTTTCATCTACAAATGGGCTTTTAAAGCTTTCCATACAGTATCCGAGGACAGAAAACATCACAAAGAAAACAGGCTTCATTATTCTAAAATTAGACAGCACTGAATAATATTTTGCTATTATCTCTTGCTCTTCAAAGTTTTCCCCTCTAGGGACTGGAACTGTAGAATCTCTTCCTAATGTCCTCCCTCAATATGACCTGCCCTGTCCACTAGTCTACCACTAGTCTACACTGTCCATTTACTGACAGCTGGAGCTGCAATGTCACCCTCTTCTCTGGCTGTTATCTACAAAATGCATTTGGAGACTGTGTTATTTATTTACAATGATTACATCAAGAGAGCTAGCTGATAGGAAGTTAGCTAGTTAATTAATGATTACTTTAAGAGAGCTAGCTGATAGGAAGTTAGCTATTTAATTAATGATTACATTAAGAGAGCTAGCTGATAGGAAGTTAGCTAGTTAATTAATGATTACATCAAGAGAGCTAGCTGATAGGAAGTTAGCTATTTAATTAATGATTACTTTAAGAGAGCTAGCTGATAGGTAGTTAGCTAGCTAATGATTACATCAAGAGAGCTAGCTGATAGGAAGTTAGCAAGTTAATTAATGATTACATTAAGAGAGCTAGCTGATAGGAAGTTCGCTAGTTAATTAATGATTACATCAAGAGAGCTAGCTGATAGGAAGTTAGCTAGTTAATGATTACATCAAGAGAGCTAGCTGATAGGAAGTTAGCTAGTTAATTAATGATTACATCAAGAGAGCTAGCTGATAGGAAGTTAGCTAGTTAACGATTACATCAAGAGAGCTAGCTGATAGGAAGTTAGCTAGTTAATTAATGATTACATCAAGAGAGCTAGCTGATAGGAAGTTAGCTATTTAATTAATGATTACTTTAAGAGAGCTAGCTGATATGTAGTTAGCTAGCTAATGATTACATCAAGAGAGCTAGCTGACAGGAAGTTAGCAAGTTAATTAATGATTACATCAAGAGAGCTAGCTGATAGGAAGTTAGCTAGTTAATTAATGATTACAAGAGAGCTAGCTGATAGGAAGTTAGCAAGTTAATTAATGATTACATCAAGAGAGCTAGCTGATAGGAAGTTAGCTAGTTAATTAATGATTACAAGAGAGCTAGCTGATAGGAAGTTAGCAAGTTAACGATTACATCAAGAGAGCTAGCTGATAGGAAGTTAGCTAGTTAACGATTACATCAAGAGAGCTAGCTGATAGGAAGTTAGCTAGCTAATGATTACATCAAGAGAGCTAGCTGACAGGAAGTTAGCTAGCTGATGATTACCCAGTTGTTAGCTGATTATCACCAGGATAGTGGGGTTGATGCCCGGGACCACCCATGTGTAAAAATATACACGGCCATAAAAGTGTCTGATAAATGTCAGATGTATTTTAAATAGGATAAACCTAGCCTCAATACTGTGGTAAAATTAAGATCTGGGATTTATATTCATAAGTCAAGTGTATGTAAGTGTGTGTGTGTGTCTAGGTGTTATACCCACCCTGCAGTTCTAGCTACACTAGACACTTTATCTATCAAACTTGGCTCCATCTCTCCGTCTCTATCTGCTTCTCGCTTGGCAATAGGCCCCCATTGGATAATTTACCATATAGTACCGGGTGCTATTGTGTTAGTCAGAAACCTACAAACACACACACACACACACACACACACACACACACACACACACAGAGAAAACCTACACACCAGATGTCCCGCTTAGCTCGGAGTAATGCTCCGAAACTTTTGAGTAGTTGGAATGATCCCGCTGGGACGGGAGTGGGAGGGAAACAGATTGGGGAGATTGGGAGTTAAAAAGATAGAGGGAGGGAGACAGAGAAAGGGAGGGAGACAGAGGGTGAGGGGGGTGGAGAGAGAAAGAGAGGGGGGTGGAGAGAGACAGAGAGGGGGGTGGAGAGAGAGAGTGAGAGAGGGGGAGAGAGAGAGAGAGAGAGTGAGAGAGGGGGAGAGAGAGAGAGGGGAGAAAGGGTGGAGAGAGAGAGAGGGGGGGAGGGGGGTGGAGAAAGAGAGAGACTTGAGCTAATTTAGGAGCGATTGTCTTCCACCCTCGAAGTATGGAAGTACAGACTGACAACATGGTGAGTCTAGAGAGGAAACAGGGGAGAGGAGGAGAGGGAGGATGAGTTTGAACATAGTTGTACCAAGCACACACACAAGCACACATACACACACACACACACACACACACACACACACACACACACACACACACACACACACACAAGCACACACACACACACACAAGCACACACACACACAGACACACACACACACACACACACACACACACACACACACACACACACACAAGCACACACACACACACACACACACACACACACACACACACACATACACAAGCACACAGAGGACTAAGCACTACTGCTCATTAAACTATCATCACCCAGCTGCTACTGCTGTGTGTGTGTGTGTGTGTGTGTGTGTGTGTGTGTGTGTGTGTGTGTGTGTGTGTGTGTCCTCCAGGTAATACATAGTAACTCTGTCGAGCATACGTAGGGATTTGCTTCCTCTAATTAATTTGTCAAAAGTACATTTCTTCCAGTTGGCGAGTTGATTAAAAAACAATATTAATTTGAATTAACTAGATTCATAATTGAATTCCTATCTATTTGTAATTATTGCTCAGTCAAGTTTTAAATCTGGGATAGGTTGGATGGCTGCCTGGTGATTGGTTGAGACACATATATACAGGCCTATAACCTGTTGAAAATTAGCCGGCTGGCTAAAACCAGCACTTTTACTGAAACGTTGATTAATGTGCCCCTGTCCCTGTCCAAATAAAATATTCACTCAACTCAACTCAAAGAGTTTCAGCGGTGGGGTGAAGTACGTCTGATTAAAAGGAAGACATATGACTGTTGTTAGTAGGAGATGGAAAGGTGGTTACTAATGTCGAGCATCTCAATATGTTTTAGAGTAGAAAAAACGGTCCAATGGCCCCAGGAACGAGCCAGGTGGTTCAGTGACGAATATGAGACCCTGAGAGCTGCTCCTGTTCAGGGGGATAATCTGCTACAGATACAGTGAAATAAAAGTCCTCTTTATCTACCCCCCCCCCCCCCCCCCCCTTACCAGGTCCCATGCAGGAGACGGTGTTTGACTTCTGGGGGATGGTGTGGCAGGAGAACACTGCTGCTATCGTCATGGTCACCAACCTGGTTGAAGTGGGCAGGGTGAGTATTGTGATGTCATTCCCTACGTAGGGCACGTATTGGTCGTGGCTAGATACAGCTTTGGTCAAATTAACTGTTTAAAAAAAAGCTACGTTAATTCTCCTAACCTGCTGCGTACGTTCTCTCCTAACCTGCTACGTACGTTCTCTCCTAACCTGCTGCGTACGTTCTCTCCTAACCTGCTACGAAATGTCACCTTCTAGCCCGGACCACACTTATTATTAGGGTCGGCAGGTAGCCTAGTGGTCAGAGTGGCAGGTTGGCAGGTAGCCTAGTGGTTAGAGGTTTGGGTCAGTAACCGAAAAGTTTGCTGGATTGAATCCCCGAGCTGACAAGATAAAAATCTGTTGTTCTGCCCCTGAACAAGGCAGTTAACCCACTGTTCCCCGTTAGGCCGTCCTCTACACCCTGTTCCTTTACACCCTGTTCTCTACGCTCCCTGTTCCTTTACACCCTGTTCCTTTACACCCTGTTCTCTACGCTCCCTGTTCCTTTACACCCTGTTCTCTACGCTCCCTGTTCCTTTACACCCTGTTCTCTACGCTCCCTGTTCCTTTACACCCTGTTCTCTACACACCCTGTTCCTTTACACCCTGTTCCTTTACACCCTGTTCTCTACACACCCTGTTCCTTTACACCCTGTTCCTTTACAACCTGTTCCTTTACACCCTGTTCTCTACACAGCCTGTTCTCTACACACCCTGTTCCTTTACACCCTGTTCCTTTACACCCTGTTCCTTTACACCCTGTTCTCTACACACCATGTTCATTTACACCCTGTTCCTTTACACCCTGTTCCTTTACACCCTGTTCCTTGACACCCTGTTCTCGACGCTCCCTGTTCCTTTACACCCTGTTCTCTACGCTGCCTGTTCCATTACACCCTGTTCCTTTACACCCTGTTCCTTTACACCCTGTTCCTTTACACCCTGTTCTCTACACACCCGGTTCCTTTACACCCTGTTCCTTTACACCCTGTTCCTTTACACCCTGTTCTCTACACACCCTGTTCCTTTACACCCTGTTCCTTTACACCCTGTTCCTTTACACCCTGTTCCTTTACACCCTGTTCTCTACTCACCCTGTTCCTTTACACCCTGTTCCTTGACACCCTGTTCTCTACGCACCCTGTTCCTATACACGCTGCTCCTTTACACCCTGTTCCTTTACACCCTGTTCCTTTACACCCTGTTCCTTTACACCCTGTTCCTTTACACCCTGTTCTCTACACACCCTGTTCCTTTACACCCTGTTCTCTACACACCCTGTTCTCTACACACCCTGTTCTCTGCACACCCTGTTCTCTACACACCCTGTTCCTTTACACCCTGTTCCTTCACACCCTGTTCTCTACACACCCTGTTCCTTTACACCCTGTTCCTTTACACCCTGTTCTCTACGCACCCTGCTCCTTTACACCCTGTTCCTTTACACCCTGTTCCTTTACACCCTGTTCCTTTACACCCTGTTCCTTTACACCCTGTTCTCTACACACCCTGTTCCTTTACACCCTGTTCTCTACACACCCTGTTCCTTTACACCCTGTTCTCTACACACCCTGTTCCTTTACACCCTGTTCCTTTACACCCTGTTCCTTTACACCCTGTTCTCTACACACCCTGTTCCTTTACACCCTGTTCTCTACACACCCTGTTCCTTTTTCACCCTGTTCCTTTACACCCTGTTCCTTTACACCCTGTTTCTTTACACCCTGTTCTCTACACACCCTGTTCCTTTACACCCTGTTCTCTACACACCCTGTTCCTTTACACCCTGTTCCTTTACACCCTGTTCCTTTACACCCTGTTCTCTACACACCCTGTTCCTTTACACCCTGTTCTCTACGCACCCTGTTCCTTTACACCCTGTTCTCTACACACCCTGTTCCTTTACACCCTGTTCCTTTACACCCTGTTCCTTTACACCCTGTTCCTTTACACCCTGTTCTCTACACACCCTGTTCCTTTACACCCTGTTCCTTTACACCCTGTTCCTTTACACCCTGTTCTCTACACACCCTGTTCCTTTACACCCTGTTCTCTACACACCCTGTTCCTTTACACCCTGTTCCTTTACACCCTGTTCTCTACACACCCTGTTCTCTACACACCCTGTTCCTTTACACCCTGTTCTCTACACACCCTGTTCCTTTACACCCTGTTCCTTTACACCCTGTTCCTTTACACCCTGTTCTCTACACACCCTGTTCTCTACACACCCTGTTCCTTTACACCCTGTTCTCTACGCACCCTGTTCCTTTACACCCTGTTCCTTTACACCCTGTTCCTTTACAACCTGTTCCTTTACACCCTGTTCTCTACACACCCTGTTCCTTTACACCCTGTTCCTTTACACCCTGTTCCTTTACACCCTGTTCTCTACACACCCTGTTCCTTTACACCCTGTTCCTTTACACCCTGTTCTCTACACACCCTGTCCCTTCACACCCTGTTCCTTTACACTCTGTTCTCTACACACCCTGTTCCTTTACACCCTGTTCCTTTACACCCTGTTCCTTTACACCCTGTTCTCTACACCCTGTTCCTTTACACCCTGTTCTCTACACACCCTGTTCCTTTACACCCTGTTCTCCACACACCCTGTTCCTTTACACCCTGTTCCTTTACACCCTGTTCCTTTACACCCTGTTCCTTTACACCCTGTTCTCTACACACCCTGTTCCTTTACACCCTGTTCCTTTACACCCTGTTCCTTTACACCCTGCTCCTTTACACCCTGTTCTCTACTCACCCTGTTCCTTTACACCCTGTTCTCTATGCACCCTGTTCCTTTACACCCTGTTCCTTTACACCCTGTTCTCTACACCCTGTTCCTTTACACCCTGTTCTCTACACACCCTGTTCCTTTACACCCTGTTCTCTACGCACCCTGTTCCTTTACACCCTGTTCCTTTACACCCTGTTCTCTACACCCTGTTCCTTTACACCCTGTTCTCTACACACCCTGTTCCTTTACACCCTGTTCTCTACGCACCCTGTTCCTTTACACCCTGTTCCTTTACACCCTGTTCTCTACACCCTGTTCCTTTACACCCTGTTCTCTACACACCCTGTTCCTTTACACCCTGTTCTCTACACCCCCTGTTCCATTCGCTAGTGATTTGTGCTATTTGAGACTCGGCCTATGTGTACAGGACCTACAGGCCTCGCAAAACTATTCAAAGAGACCAAAGATAACCCTTGAAGGAGCTGCAAATCTCCACAGCGGAAATTGGAGGATCTGTCCATAGGACCACTTTAAGCCATACACTCCACAGAGCTGGGCTTTACGGAAGAGTGTCCAGAAAAAAGCCATTGCTTAAAAAAAATATAAGCAAACACGTTTGGTGTTCGTCAAAATGCATGTGGGAGACTCTCCAAACATATGGAAGAAGGTTCTTTGGTCAGATGAGACTAAAATGTAGCTTTTTGTCCATCAAAGAAAATGCACAAACCCAACACCTCTCATCACCCCAAAAACACCATCCCCACAGTGAAGCATGGTGGTGGCAGCATCGTGCTGTGGGGATGTTTTTCACTGGGTAGGAGGTTCACCTTCCAGCAGGACAATGACCCTAAGCAAACTGCTGAAGCAACACTCGAATGGTTTAAGGGGAAACATTTAAATGTCTTGGAATGGCCTAGTCAAAGCCCAGACCTCAATCCAATTGAGAATCTATGGTATGACTTAAAGATTTCTGATTTTTGGAACCCATCCAACTTGAAGGAGCTGGAGCAGTTTTGCCTTGAAGAATGGACAAAAATCCCACTGGCTAGATGTGCCAATTTTATAGAGACATACCCCAAGAAACTTGCAGTTGTAATTGCTGAAAAAGGTGGTTCTACAAAGTATTGACTTTGGGGGGGTGAATAGTTATGCACGCTCAAGTTTACTGTTTTTTTTGTCTTAGTTCTTGTTTGTTTCACAATAAAAAAAACATTTTGCCACTTCAAAGTGGTAGGCATGTTGTGTAAATTGAAATGAGACAAAACCCCCCCAAATCTTATTTTAATTCCAGATTGTAAGGCACAAAAAAAAATAATGCCAAGGGAGGGAATACTTTCGCAAGCCACCGTAATGTGTACCGTAATGCCGTCTGGTAAGTTGCTTTCGGACTTAGTGAGCCATGTGTCCCTATCTCTGCCAGACGCCATCTCTTCCCCCCCAACCCCCCTCACCCCATCCCTCGATCAGATAATTGTGAAGTGAGAGGAAACTGATTGATGGCGTTCGTTATATTGGAGGCGTTGAGGCGACCAACCGACTGACTAACTGACTGATTCACTGACTGACTGACTGAATGACTGACTGTGGTTACTGTAGACTGCATCTGTAGCAGGAGATTGCAGATACTACACAGACACCACACCATCAGGCAGACAGATGAACAGACAGACAGACAGACAGACAGACAGACAGACAGACAGACAGACAGATGAACAGGCAGGCAGACAGATGAACAGGCAGACAGATGAACAGGCAGACAGACAGACAGACAGAAAGACGAACAGGCAGGCAGACAGACAGACGAACAGGCAGGCAGACAGATGAACAGGCAGGCAGACAGATGAACAGGCAGACAGATAGACAGGCAGATGGACGGGCAGACAGACAGATGAACAGGCAGACAGACAGATGAACAGGCAGGCAGACAGATTAACAATCAGGTAGACAGACAGACAGACAGACGAACAGGCAGACAGACAGAACAGACAGAACAGAACAGACAGACAAGCAGAACAGAACAGACAGACAGGCAGAACAAACAGAACAGACAGACAGGACTGACAAAACAGACAAAAGAGAACAGACAGAACAAACAGGACCAACATAACAGACATACCAGAGGAACAGAATTAACAGACAGACAGACAGACAGACAGGCAGGCAGGCAGAACAGACAGACCAGAACAGACAGGACCAACAGAACAGACAGAACAGAACAGGACAGACAGAACAGGCAGGACAGACAGAACAGAACTGACAGACAGGACCAACAGACAGAACGGAACAGGACAGACAGGACCGACAGAACAGAACAGACAGAACAGAACAGAACAGAACAGACAGAACAGAACAGGACAGACAGGACCAACAGAACAGACAGAACAGAACAGGACAGACAGAACAGGCAGGACAGACAGAACAGAAAGAACAGACAGGACCAACAGAACAGACAGAACAGAACTGACAGACAGGACCAACAGAACAGACAGAACAGAACAGGACAGACAGAACAGACAGGACCAACAGAACAGAACTGACAGACAGGACCAACAGAACAGACAGAACAGACAAGACCAACAGAACAGACAGAACAGAACTGACAGACAGAAAAGACAGGACCGACAGAACAGACAGGACCGACAGAACAGACAGGATCAACAGAACAAACAGAACAGAACAGACAGGACCAACAGAACAGACAGGACCAGAACAGGACAGACAGAACAGACAGAACAGAACAGGACAGACAGAACAGACAGGACCAACAGAACAGAACTGACAGACAGGACCAACAGAACAGACAGAACAGAACTGACAGACAGAACAGACAGAACAAAACAGGACAGACAGGACCGACAGAACAGACAGAACAGAACAGGACAGATATTACAGGCAGGACCAACCGAACAGACAGAACCGACAGAACAGACAGGATCAACAGAACAAACAGAACAGGACAGACAGGACCAACAGAACAAACAGAACAGAACAGACAGGACCAACAGAACAGACAGGACCAGAACAGGACAGACAGAACAAACAGAACAGACAGGACCAGAACAGACAGGACCAGAACAGACAGAACAGAACAGGACAGACAGAACCAACAGAACAGACAGGACCAGAACAGACAGGACCAGAACAGACAGGACCAACGGAGCAGACAGGACAGGAACAGACAGGACCAACAGAACAGACAGGACCAGAACAGACAGGACCAGAACAGACAGAACAGACAGGACAGAACAGAACAGGACAGACAGAAGCAACAGAACAGACAGGACCGACAGAACAGACAGGACCAGAACAGACAGGACCAGAACAGACAGCACAGAACAGACAGGACCAACGGAGCAGACAGGACCAGAACAGACAGGACCAACGGAGCAGACAGGACCAGAACAGACAGGAACAGAACAGACAGAACAAACAGAACAGACAGAACAGAACAGACAGGACCAGGACAGACAGCACAGAACAGACAGGACCAGAACAGACAGGACCAACGGAGCAGACAGGACCAGAACAGACAGGAACAACGGAGCAGACAGGACCAGAACAGACAGGAACAACGGAGCAGACAGGACCAGAACAGACAGGAACAGAACAGAACAGACAGGACCAGGACAGACAGGACCAACGGAGCAGACAGAACAGAACAGGACAGACAGAACCAACAGAACAGACAGGACCAGAACAGACAGAACAGAACAGGACAGACAGAACCAACAGAACAGACAGGACTGACAGAACAGACAGGACCAGAACAGACAGAACAGAACAGGACAGACAGAACCAACAGAACAGACAGGACTGACAGAACAGACAGGACCAGGACAGACAGACAGAGTGTTGTTGCTGTTGCTAGGTAGAATAGTGACATTTCTAAATAGTGACATTTCTAAATGTAGTTGTGCGTCACCGGTAGTCCGTCAATTAGCCCTAACATGTTTTAATTACTATCTAAACGAAGTAATCATGGTAGATTCGATTTTGTTGGTCAGTCTCACATTTCTCTCCTCTTCTTTTTCTAAAAATGTGTATAATTACAGGAAATTAGCTGTAAGACATCTTATTTTGTTCTCCTCCCCACGGCTGAATGAGTAGAATCGCATTAAATTAGTTACAAAATCTGCCCTTCGCCCCATGGCAAAATGTCTAGAATTGAAGCAAGCTTGCTTTAAAAATGCAAGATTTTCTATACACCACATGGCAGATTTGTTCTATTTTGTATTTACAATTGAAATACGTAGTATGGATGTGGGTAGGCCGTGACTAACTGCCCCTCATGATGAGTTCATATTGTTTGGTCTCCACCCCCTCATCAAAGTGCTTTATTACTGATGTCCCGTTTCAAAACATTTCAGAATGGAAACAAACAGAATGAAACTGGGAGGGACCTACCTTAACGTGTCCAATAGAAATTCTTACTTTAGTGCTTTCACTATCTCTGGTAGATCGTTATACTGTTACCATCCACTATCTCTGGTAGATCATTATACTGTTACCATCCACTATCTCTGGTAGATCATTATACTGTTACCATCCACTATCTCTGGTAGATCGTTATACTGTTACCATCCACTATCTCTGGTAGATCATTATACTGTTACCATCCACTATCTCTGGTAGATCATTATACTGTTACCATCCACTATCTCTGGTAGATCGTTATACTGTTACCATCCACTATCTCTGGTAGATCATTATACTGTTACCATCCACTATCTCTGGTAGATCATTATACTGTTACCATCCACTATCTCTGGTAGATCGTTATACTGTTACCATCCACTATCTCTGGTAGATCATTATACTGTTACCATCCACTATCTCTGGTAGATCGTTATACTGTTACCATCCACTATCTCTGGTAGATCATTATACTGTTACCAACCACTATCTCTGGTAGATCATTATACTGTTACCATCCACTATCTCTGGTAGATCATTATACTGTTACCATCCACTATCTCTGGTAGATCATTATACTGTTACCATCCACTATCTCTGGTAGATCATTATACTGTTACCATCCACTATCTCTGGTAGATCATTATACTGTTACCATCCACTATCTCTGGTAGATCATTATACTGTTACCATTCACTATCTCTGGTAGATCATTATACTGTTACCATCCACTATCTCTGGTAGATCATTATACTGTTACCATCCACTATCTCTGGTAGATCATTATACTGTTACCATCCACTATCTCTGGTAGATCGTTATACTGTTACCATCCACTATCTCTGGTAGATCATTATACTGTTACCATCCACTATCTCTGGTAGATCATTATACTGTTACCATCCACACTCTCTGGTAGATCATTATACTGTTACCATCCACTATCTCTGGTAGATCATTATACTGTTACCATCCACTATCTCTGGTAGATCATTATACTGTTACCATCCACTATCTCTGGTAGATCGTTATACTGTTACCATCCACTATCTCTGGTAGATCATTATACTGTTACCATCCACTATCTCTGGTAGATCATTATACTGTTACCATCCACTATCTCTGGTAGATCGTTATACTGTTACCATCCACTATCTCTGGTAGATCATTATACTGTTACCATCCACTATCTCTGGTAGATCATTATACTGTTACCATCCACTATCTCTGGTAGATCATTATACTGTTACCATCCACTATCTCTGGTAGATCATTATACTGTTACCATCCACTATCTCTGGTAGATCATTATACTGTTACCATCCACTATCTCTGGTAGATCGTTATACTGTTACCATCCACTATCTCTGGTAGATCATTATACTGTTACCATCCACTATCTCTGGTAGATCATTATACTGTTACCATCCACTATCTCTGGTAGATCGTTATACTGTTACCATCCTCTGTCTCTGGTAGATCATTATACTGTTACCATCCACTATCTCTGGTAGATCGTTATACTGTTACCATCCACTATCTCTGGTAGATCGTTATACTGTTACCATCCACTATCTCTGGTAGATCGTTATACTGTTACCATCGACAATCTCTGGTAGATCGTTATATTGTTACCATCCACTATCTCTGGTAGATCATTATACTGTTACCATCCACTATCTCTGGTAGATCATTATACTGTTACCATCCACTATCTCTGGTAGATCGTTATATTGTTACCATCCACTATCTCTGGTAGATCATTATACTGTTACCATCCACTATCTCTGGTAGATCATTATACTGTTACCATCCACTATCTCTGGTAGATCATTATACTGTTACCATCCACTATCTCTGGTAGATCATTATACTGTTACCATCCACTATCTCTGGTAGATCGTTATACTGTTACCATCGACAATCTCTGGTAGATCGTTATATTGTTACCATCCACTATCTCTGGTAGATCATTATACTGTTACCATCCACTATCTCTGGTAGATCATTATACTGTTACCATCCACTATCTCTGGTAGATCATTATACTGTTACCATCCACTATCTCTGGTAGAACATTATACTGTTACCATCCACTATCTCTGGTAGATCATTATACTGTTACCATCCACAATCTCTGGTAGATCATTATACTGTTACCATCCACTATCTCTGGTAGATCATTATACTGTTACCATCCACTATCTCTGGTAGATCATTATACTGTTACCATCCACTATCTCTGGTAGATCATTATACTGTTACCATCCACTATCTCTGGTAGATCATTATACTGTTACCATCCACTATCTCTGGTAGATCATTATACTGTTACCAACCACTATCTCTGGTAGATCGTTATACTGTTACCATCCACTATCTCTGATAGATCATTATACTGTTACCATCCACTATCTCTGGTAGATCATTATACTGTTACCATCCACTATCTCTGGTAGATCGTTATACTGTTACCATTCACTATCTCTGGTAGATCATTATACTGTTACCATCCACTATCTCTGGTAGATCATTATACTGTTACCAACCACTATCTCTGGTAGATCATTATACTGTTACCATTCACTATCTCTGGTAGATCATTATACTGTTACCATCCACTATCTCTGGTAGATCATTATACTGTTACCATCCACTATCTCTGGTAGATCATTATACTGTTACCATCCACTATCTCTGGTAGATAATTATACTGTTACCATCCACTATCTCTGGTAGATCATTATACTGTTACCATCCACTATCTCATCCACTATCTCTGGTAGATCATTATACTGTTACCATTCACTATCTCTGGTAGATCATTATACTGTTACCATCCACTATCTCTGGTAGATCATTATACTGTTACCATCCACTATCTCTGGTAGATCATTATACTGTTACCATTCACTATCTCTGGTAGATCATTATACTGTTACCATCCACTATCTCTGGTAGATCATTATACTGTTACCATCCACTATCTCTGGTAGATCATTATACTGTTACCATCCACTATCTCTGGTAGATCATTATACTGTTACCATCCACTATCTCTGGTAGATCATTATACTGTTACCATCCACTATCTCTGGTAGATCATTATACTGTTACCATCCACTATCTCTGGTAGATCATTATACTGTTACCATCCACTATCTCTGGTAGATTATTATACTGTTACCATCCACTATCTCTGGTAGATCATTATACTGTTACCAACCACACTCTCTGGTAGATCATTATACTGTTACCATCCACTATCTCTGGTAGATCATTATACTGTTACCATCCACTATCTCTGGTAGATCATTATACTGTTACCATCCACTATCTCTGGTAGATCGTTATACTGTTACCATCCACTATCTCTGGTAGATCATTATACTGTTACCATCCACTATCTCTGGTAGATCATTATACTGTTACCATCCACTATCTCTGGTAGATCATTATACTGTTACCAACCACTATCTCTGGTAGATCGTTATACTGTTACCATCCACTATCTCTGGTAGATCATTATACTGTTACCATCCACTCTCTCTGGTAGATCATTATACTGTTACCATCCACTATCTCTGGTAGATAATTATACTGTTACCATCCACTATCTCTGGTAGATCATTATACTGTTACCATCCACTATCTCTGGTAGATCATTATACTGTTACCATTCACTATCTCTGGTAGATCATTATACTGTTACCATCCACTATCTCTGGTAGATCATTATACTGTTACCATCCACTATCTCTGGTAGATCATTATACTGTTACCATTCACTATCTCTGGTAGATCATTATACTGTTACCATCCACTATCTCTGGTAGATCATTATACTGTTACCATCCACTATCTCTGGTAGATCATTATACTGTTACCATCCACTATCTCTGGTAGATCATTATACTGTTACCATCCACTATCTCTGGTAGATCATTATACTGTTACCATCCACTATCTCTGGTAGATCATTATACTGTTACCATCCACTATCTCTGGTAGATCATTATACTGTTACCATCCACTATCTCTGGTAGATCATTATACTGTTACCATCCACTATCTCTGGTAGATCATTATACTGTTACCAACCACTATCTCTGGTAGATCGTTATACTTTTACCATCCACTATCTCTGGTAGATCATTATACTGTTACCATCCACTCTCTCTGGTAGATCGTTATACTGTTACCATCCACTCTCTCTGGTAGATCGTTATACTGTTACCATCCACTCTCTCTGGTAGATCATTATACTGTTACCATCCACTATCTCTGGTAGATCATTATACTGTTACCATCCACTATCTCTGGTAGATCATTATACTGTTAACATCCACTATCTCTGGTAGATCGTTATACTGTTACCATCCACTCTCTCTGGTAGATCATTATACTGTTACCATCCACTGTCTCTCCACTCAGCCCCTCTCCCTTACTCTCATCCCTCTCTCATCTCCTCTCATTCCTCTCTTCTACTCTCCTCTCCTCCCCTCTCCTCTCTCTTCTCCCTCTTCTTTCCTTTCCCCTCCTCATTCCTCCTCTCTTCCACTCTCCTCTCTCTTCTCCCTATTCTCTCCTTTCCCCTCCTCATTCCTCCTCTCTTCCACTCTCCTCTCTCTTCTCCCTCTCCTCTCCTCTCCTTCCCCTCCTCATTCCTCCTCTCTTCCACTCTCCTCTCTCTTCTCCCTCTCCTTTCCCCTCCTCATTCCTCCTCTCCTCCACTCTCCTCTCCTCTCCTTTTCCCTCCTCATTCCTCCTCTCCTCCACTCTCCTCTCTCTTCTCCCTCTCCTCTCCT
>NC_092174.1:45641734-45651734 GCF_045791955.1 Oncorhynchus clarkii lewisi
ACAGCAAACACTTTAGAATGAGGAAATTGAATTAGGTTTGCTGTATTTTGCTGTGTGTGTGTGTGTGTGTGTGTGTGTGTGTGTGTGTGTGTGTGTGTGTGTGTGTGTGTGTGTGTGTGTGTGTGTGTGTGCGCGTGCGTGTCACATTTATTCCTCATCAAAATTACCATTCTAACATAATACCTCCACGGTTTTGATTTCATCCTCGATGTCCTCCTTTCTGCTTGTCTAACGATGTGAAGAGTGTAATTGAAGGACAGTGATGATGCTGATGGAGGTGGTGGTAATGTTAACACTGATACTAGTCTGACTGATCCTTCCAGTGGGGTGTTGTTCTCTACATAGACATCTACCTTAAAGAGCGGATGATGGATTATCGATCTTTAATGGACTGCCATTATCTTTTCATTAGCAATGTTGATTAAATTAAATAATCCTAACTTTCATTTTTTTTGTTCCCATTTTCTTCTTTGTGAGAGACATTGCAGAATGGTAGATGGTAGATACACCATTTACGATCTCAGGTTTGAGTTCTGACTGTAATCTTTCCTCCTTTAGAAATTGTAATTTGCACTCTTATCGACGTGAGAATGAGAACCGTATTGTAATAAATGAGATCTGTCGATAAATAAGATTTCCGTTTGCGGCTACTCCTGGAACCAAACTAATATGGACCGAACCTCACTTTTGACTCGAGAGGGACGTGTGGAAATTGAATTTGAAGAGGAGAAATGTGAGATGTCACTTGTATGATGTCACCATTTCCTAGACTTTTTATTCTGGTCCTAGGTTTATTCTTTTTATTCTGGTCATAGCTTTGCAAACTTTAGACAAACTTAAGACTCACAGACCGCCTTAAATGCTTGGCAACTGAATCACCTAACTGGATACGTACAATAACTGAATCTGTTACCGTGGTGTGTGTGTTCTGTTACCACGATGTGTGTGTTCTGTTACCATGATGTGTGTGTTCTGTTACCGTGGTGTGTGTGTTCTGTTACCGTGGTGTGTGTGCTCTGTTACCATGATGTGTGTTCTGTTACCGTGGTGTGTGTGTTCTGTTACCATGATGCGTGTGTTCTGTTACCATGATGTGTGTGTTCTGTTACCGTGGTGTGTGTGTTCTGTTGCCGTGGTGTGTGTGTTCTGTTACCATGATGTGTGTGTTCTGTTACCATGATGTGTGTGTTCTGTTACCATGATGTGTGTGTTCTGTTACCATGATGTGTGTGTTCTGTTACCATGATGTGTGTGTTCTGTTACCATGATGTGTGTGTTCTGTTACCATGATGTGTGTGTTCTGTTACCGTGGTGTGTGTTATGTTACCTTGGTGTGTGTGTTCTGTTACCATGGTGTGTGTTATGTTACGTGGTGTGTTTGTTCTGTTACCATGGTGTGTGTGTTCTGTTACCATGGTGTGTGTGTTATGTTACCATGGTGTGTGTGTTCTGTTACCATGGTGTGTGTTCTGTTACCATGGTGTGTGTTCTGTTACCATGGTGTGTGTGTTCTGTTACCATGGTGTGTGTTCTGTTACCATGGTGTGTGTGTTCTGTTACCATGGTGTGTGTTATGTTACCGTGGTGTGTGTGTTATGTTACCGTGGTGTTGTGTGTTATGTTACCGTGGTGTGTTTCTGTCAAGCAGGTGAAATGCTGTAAGTACTGGCCGGACGACACAGAGATCTACAGAGACATCAAGGTGACCCTCATAGAGACGCAGCTACTGTCAGAGTACGTCATACGGACCTTCGCTGTCGAGAAGGTGAGACTGCTACTCCGGGTCGGCCGTGAGGGGGGCAGCTGAGGGATTATTTAAGATTCTCTTTGAAGAGGTAGGGTTTCAGATGTTTTCGTAAAATGGGCAGAGACTCTGCTGTCCTAGCTTTAGGGGGAAGCTGGTTCCACCATTGGGGTGCCAGGACAGAAAATAGATTGGGAAGGTTGAACACCAAGCGGGCTGTAGTGTTCTGGATTAGTTACAGTGGTCCAGACAGATGACAAGTACCTGGTTTAGGATGACTACTACTACATTACTACTACTACTACTACACTAATTCTACATTACTACTACTACACTAATTCTACATTACTACTACTACACTACTTCTACATTACTACTACTACTACTACACTAATTCTACATTACTACTACTACACTAATTCTACATTACTACTAATATTATTACACTACTTCTACATTACTACTATTACTACTACACTAATTCTACATTACTACTAATATTATTACACTACTTCTACATTACTACTACTACTACTACACTAATTCTACATTACTACTACTACACTACTTCTACATTACTACTACTACTACTACACTAATTCTACATTACTACTACTACACTAATTCTACATTACTACTAATATTATTACACTACTTCTACATTACTACTACTACTACTACACTAATTCTACATTACTACTACTACACTAATTCTACATTACTACTACTACACTAATTCTACATTACTACTAATATTATTACACTACTTCTACATTACTACTATTACTACTACACTAATTCTACATTACTACTGCTACACTAATTCTACATTACTACTAATATTATTACACTACTTCTACATTACTACTACTACTACTACACTAATTCTACATTACTACTACTACACTAATTCTACATTACTACTACTACTACTACTACACTAATTCTACATTATTACTACTACACTAATTCTACATTACTACAACTACTACACTAATTCTACATTACTACTACTACACTAATTCTACATTACTACTACTACACTACTTCTACATTACTACTACTACTACTACTACACTAATTCTACATGACTACTACTGCACTAATTCTACATTACTACTACTACTACTACACTACTTCTACATTACTACTACTACTACACTACTGCGACCTTACTACTACTACTACTACTACACTAATTCTACATTACTACTACTACACTAATTCTACATTATTACTACTACACTAATTCTACATTACTACTACTACTACTACACTAATTCTACATTACTACTACTACACTAATTCTACATTACTACTACTACACTACTTCTACATTACTACTACTACTACTACACTGATTCTACATTACTACTACTACACTAATTCTACATTACTACTACCACTTCTACACTACTTCTACATTACTACTACTACCACTACACTAATTCTACATTACTACTACTACACTACTGCTACATTACTACTACTACTACACTACTGCTACATTACTACTACTACTACTACTACACTACTGCTGCATTACTACTACTACACTACTTCTACATTACTACTACGACTACTACTGCTACTATTTCTACTACTACACTACTTCTACATTACTACTACTACTACTGCTACATTACTAATACTACTACTACTGCTACATTACTACTACTACACTACTACACTACTTCTGCATTACTACTACTACTACTAATACTACTGCTACTACTACTACTACTACTACTACACTACTTCTACATTACTACTACTACTGCTACTATTACTACTACTACACTACTTCTACATGAATACTACTACACTAATTCTACATTCATTACTACTACTACTACTACTACTACTACACTACTTCTACATTACTACTACTACACTACTTCTACATTACTACTACTTCTACTACTGCTACATTACTACTACTACACTACTTCTGTATTACTACTACTACTACTACTACTACTACTACACTACTTCTGCATTACTACTACTACTGCTACTACTACTACTGCTACTACTACTACTACTACACTACTTCTACATTACTACTACTACACTACTTCTACATTACTACTACTACACTACTTCTACATGAATACTACTACACTAATTCTACATTCATTACTACTACTACTACTACTACTACTACTACTACTACTACTACACTACCTCTGCATTACTACTAATTCTATATAATATTTGTGTCATTCTCTAAACTTTTGGCCATGACTATGTTACTACTGTGTTAAAACTACTACATTATTACATCACTACTACATTAACACTACTACTACTACTACTACTACTACTACTACTACTACTATTACTACTACTACACGACTACTACATTACTACTACTACTACACTAGTTCTACATTACGACTACTACTTATACTACTACTACCACTACACTACTACTATATTACTACCACATTACTATATCACTACTATGTGTTATACCTACCTCTACATTACTTCTACTAATATTACTACATTACTACTATGTTAAAACTACTACATTACTGCTACATTACTACTGTGTTAATACTACTACAGTACTACTACTACTACTACTACTACTACTACTGCTACTACTACATTATTTATTTTACTGCTATTATTACACTACTACTACTACACTACTTCTGCATTACTACTATGTAATACTGCTACATTATGCCATTACTACTATGGTAATACTACTACATTACTGCTGCTACTACTACTACATTACTACTATGTTAACACTACTATTTTGCTACTACATTACTACTATGTTAATACTACTATATTACTACTACCACTACATTAAAACTTTGTTAATACTCCTACATTACTACTATGCTAATACTTCTACAGTACTACTATTACAGTCATGGACAAAAGTTTTGAGAATGACACAAATATACATTTTTCACAAAGTCTGCTACCTCAGTATGATGGAAATTTGCTCTATTCCAGAATGTTATGAAGAGTGATCAGATGAATTGCAATTAATTGCAAAGTCCCTCTTTGCCATGCAAATTAACTGAATCCCCAAAAAACATTTCCACTGCATTTCAGCCCTGCCACAAAAGGACCAGCTGACGTCATGTCAGTGATTCTCTCGTTAACACAGGTGTGAGTGTTGACGAGGACAAGGCTGGAGATCACTCTGTCATGCTGATTGAGTTTGAAAAACAGACTGGAAGCTTCAAAAGGAGGGTGGTGCTTGGTATCATTGTTCTTCCTCTGTCAACCATGGTTACCTTCAAGGAAACACGTGTCGTCATCATTGCTTTGCACAAAAATAGCTTCACAGGAGAGGATATTGCTGCCAGTAAGATTGCACCTAAATCAACCATTTATCGGATCATCAAGAACTTCAAGGAGAGCGGTTCAATTGTTATGAAGAAGAAAGTCCAGCAAGCGCCAGGACCGTCTCCTAAAGTTGATTCAGCTGCGGGATCGGGGCACCACCAGTACAGAGCTTGCTCAGGAATGGATGCAGGCAGGTGTGAGTGCATCTGCATGCTCAGTGAGGCGAAGACTTTTGGAGGATTACCTGTTGTCAAGAAGGGCAGCAAAGAAGCCACTTCTCTCCAGGAAAACATCAGGGACAGACTGATATTCTGCAGAAGGTACAGGGATTGGACTGCTGAGGACTGGGGTAAAGTCATTTCCTCTGATGAATCTCCTTTCCGATTGTTTGGGGCATCCAGAAAAAAGCTTGTCCGGAGAAGACAAGGTGAGCGCTACCATCAGTCCTGTGTCATGCCTACAGTAAAGCATCCTGAGACCATTCATGTGTGGGGTTGCTTCTCAGCCAAGGGAGTGGGCTCACTCACAATTTTGCCTAAGAACACAGCCATGAATAAAGAATGGTACCAACACATCCTCCGAGAGCAACTTCTCCCAAATTCTGACAAACTCCAAGCATTGATTATGCAAGAATGGGCTGCCATCAGTCAGGATGTGGCCCAGAAGTTAATTGACAGCATGCCAAGGTAGATTGCAGAGCTCTTGAAAAAGAAGGGTCAACACTGCAAATATTGACTCTTTGCACCAACTTCATGTAATTGTCAATAAAATCCTTTGACACTTATGAAATGCTTGTAATTATACTTCAGTATCCATAGTAACATCTGACAAAAATATCTAAAGACCCTGAAGCAGCAAACTTTGTGGAAATTAATATTTGTGTCATTCTCTAAACTTTTGGCCATGACTACGTTACTACTGTGTTAAAACTACTACATTATTACATCACTACTACATTAACACTACTACTACTACTACTACTACTACTACTATTACTACTACTACACGACTACTACATTACTACTACTACTACACTAGTTCTACATTACGACTACTACTAATACTACTACTACCACTACACTACTACTATATTACTACTACATTACTATATCACTACTATGTGTTATACCTCTACATCACTTCTACTAATATTACTACATTACTACTATGTTAAAACTACTACATTCATGCTACATTACTACAGTACTACTACTACTACTACTACTACTACTACTACTACTACTACTACTACTACTACATTACTACTGTGTTAATACTACTGCTGCTACTACTACTACTACTACTACTACTACTACTACTACTACTACTACATTACTACTGTGTTAATACTACTACAGTACTACTACTACTACACTACTGCTACTACTACATTATTTATTTTACTGCTATTATTACACTACTACTACTACATTACTGCATTACTACAACAACAACCATACTACTACATTCCTACTACATTATTACTACTACTGCTATATTACTACATTACTACTGCATTACTACTACGAATACATTGCTACATCACTACATTGCTACTACTGCATCACTAGATTACTACTTCTACATTGCTACTATGTTAATACTGCTACATTACTACATAACTACTACTACTACATTACTTTTACTGCATTACTGCTACTGCTACTACATTGCTACATCACCACATTACTACATTATTATTACTACAATGTTAATACTACTACAATACTACTACTAATACTACTACCACCACTACTACTGCTACTACATTACTACTAATACATCGCCAGTACTACAACATTTCTACTAATACATCACACTTACTACTAATACATTGCCATTACTACAACATTTCTACTAATACATCACAATCACTACTAATACATTACCATTACCGCCACATTACTACTACTACATTACCAGTACTACTACATTACCACTAATACATGATTGGTACTACTACATTACTGCTAATGCATTACCATTACTACTAATACATCGCCAGTACTATTACATGACTACTAATACATTGCCATATCACTACTAATACATTACCATTACCGCTACATTATTACTAATACATTACCATTACTACTAATGCATTACCATTACTACAGCATTACTACGGATACATTACCATTACCGCTGCAGTATTACTAATACATTATCATTACTACTAATGCATTACCATTACTACTACATTATTATGGCTACATTACCGTTACTACTACATTACTACTAATACATCGCCCGTACTATTACATGACTACTAATACATTGCCATATCACTACTAATACATTACCATTACCGCTACATTACCGCTACCACATTACCGTTACTACCACATTATTACTAATACATTACCATTACTACTAATGCATTACCATTACTACTACATTAATACGGATACATTACCATTACTACTGCAGTATTACTAATACATTACCATTACTACTAATGCATTATCATTACTACTACATTACTATGGATACATTACCATTACTACTACATTACTATGGATACATTACATTTATTACTACAGTACTACTAATGCATTACCATTACTGCTACATCACTACGGATACATTACCATTACTACAGCTCTGTTCCCATATCCACACTAACAGACTACTTGAGGCTTTTATATTGAACATTTCGTTTGCGAGTGGGGATGTTAAATAGACTAGATTTTCTCGGGCCACAGAGACACTCTTGTTTGAATACCACTTACAAACATGATCCTCTCTCAGGACTAGAGGAAGCAGGCCATGTTAAGCAAACAGAAGATGTAATCGAGAGAGAGCTGGGTGAAGACGCTAATGCTACTCAAACACGTGCTGCAGGAGTTCCAGTCCTCGAGGATACCTGGAACAGTGTATTTTGTGTCTGTCTTTGACCGTCTGTTTTTCTCTTGCCTCCTGTCCTCCTCCAGAGAGGAGCCCATGAGATCCGCGAGATCCGTCAGTTCCACTTCACAGGGTGGCCGGACCACGGGGTGCCCTACCACGCTACTGGCCTCCTGGGCTTTGTACGTAGGGTCAAGGCCAAGACACTCAGCAACGCTGGGCCCATGGTCATCCACTGCAGGTACGATTCTATCCCCTCTTTCTCTGTCTCTCTCTGGGGCCTGGGGCTCTTGCCTGACAACCTGATATCTAATTCTTCCAAACCTGAATGCGAAACTTAAGCTGTCATGGAGAGTATTACTGGCAATTATACATTTGCATACAGTATTTGAAATGTATGTCTCGCAGCTCTCTATCCCTCTATGTCTCTCTCTCTCTGTCTATACATTTTTCAATTCAATTCAAAGGGCTTTATTGGAATGGTAAACATATGTTAACGTTGCAAAAAGCAAGTGAAATAGATAATAAACAAAAGTTAAATAAACCATCAAAACTGAACAGTAAACATTACTCACCTCTCTCTGTATCTCTCTGTGTCTCTCTGTGTCTCTGTGTCTCTCTCTCTCTGTCTCTCTGTCTCTCTGTCGCTCTCTCTCTCTCTCTCTCTCTGTCTCTCTCTCTCTGTGTCTCTCTCTCTCTCTCTCTCTCTCTCTCTGTCTCTCTGTCTCTCTCTCTCTCTGTCTCTCTCTCTCTCTCTCTCTCTGTATCTCTCTGTGTCTCTCTGTGTCTCTGTGTCTCTGTGTCTCTCTCTCTCTCTGTCTCTCTGTCTCTCTGTCTCTCTCTCTCTCTGTCTCTCTCTCTCTCTCTCTCTCTCTGTCTCTCTCTCTCTCTCTCTATGTTGCTCTCTCTCTCTGTGTCTCTCTGTCGCTCTCTCTCTGTGTCTCTGTCGCTCTCTCTCTGTGTCTCTGTTGCTCTCTCTCTGTGTCTCTCTGTTGCTCTCTCTCTCTGTCTCTCTCTGTTGGTCGCTCTCTCTCTGTGTATCTCTCTCTGTGTGTCTGTCTCTCTCTCTCTCTCTCTCTCTCTCTCTCTCTCTCTCTCTCTCTCTCTGTCCCTCTCTCTCTCTCTCTATGTGTCTCTCTATCTGTGTGTCTCTCTGTCTCTCTCTGTCTCTCTCTCTGTGTCTCTCTTTCTATGTCTCTCTGTCGCTCTCTCTTTCTGTGTCTCTCTCTGTCTCTGTTGCTCTCTCTCGCTCTCTCTCTCTGTCTCTCTCTCTCTGTGTCTAACTCTCTGTGTCTCTGTCTCTATAGCGCGGGGGCGGGCCGAACGGGCTGTTTCATAGTGATCGACATCATGCTGGACATGGCAGAGAGAGAGGGCGTGGTGGACATCTATAACTGTGTCAGAGAGCTGCGCTCCAGGAGAGTCAACATGGTGCAGACTGAGGTACAGTACTGACAGACAGACAGACAGACAGACAGACAGACAGGGGGGGGGGGGGGTGGAGCTTGGAGACAGACAGACAGACAGACAGACAGACAGACAGATAGACAGGCAGGCAGACAGACAGACAGACAGAAAAGACAGACAGACAGACAGACAGACAGAAAAGACAGACAGACAGACAGACAGACAGACACACAGACAGACAGACAGACAGACAGACAGACAGACAGACAGACAGACAGAGGTACATCGTTATAACGGGTTGTTTCTACTACTGTCTCTGCCAAGAGGCCCAGGTGCTAGTACCCCCTGCCCCACAAGCACTGAGTTGATGGTTCAAGCCCCACTCTGGTTGTTTCCCTCATTTACAGTAGTAATGCAGGTCACCCATCACATTTACAGTAGTAATGCAGGTCACCCATCTCATTTACAGTAGTAATGCAGGTCACCCATCTCATTTACGGTAGTAATGCAGGTCACCCATCACATTTACAGTAGTAATGCAGGTCACCCATCTCATTTACGGTAGTAATGCAGGTCACCCATCATATTTACAGTAGTAATGCAGGTCACCCATCTCATTTACGGTAGTAATGCAGGTCACACATCTCATTTACAGTAGTAATGCAGGTCACCCATCTCATTTAC